>NC_081569.1:105045256-105345256 GCF_022355385.1 Mustela nigripes
CTTGGTGTACGGTGTAAGAGAATGGTCGAGTTTCATTCTTCTACATATAGCTGTCCAATTTTCCCAGCACCATTTATTGAAGAGACTGTCTTTTTTCCACTGTATATTTTTTCCTGCTTTGTCGAAGATTAATTGACCATAGAGTTGAGGGTCCATATCTGGGCTCTAGAGAGAGATTCTTTTTAGGATGTATTTAATCAGAATTTATTAAATCTTTGTACTTATCTTAGGAATGCAAGCATATATAAGAAAACAAAAAAAAAATTAGTAAAAGTCACCTCTTGCATTCCCATATTCTGAAGGTGTTCCCTGAGTCCAGAAAATGCTTGTGATATTGCATTACTCACAAATTTCAGGAATGTAATAGTTAGAGGGATCTCTAAAGAAAGCATAGAAGACACAGAATATCTGACCCATAGGAGTTCTGGGAGCAATTGACCATAACCTAAAGGATAATAATATAAAGTATTATCCAGCCATTTTATATCTAGGAGTTTCTCCTAACGAAATGATCAGAAAAGTGTCTAAGAGTATCACGAAAGCATTATTTGAGTGAATAATTGGAACTGACATACATATCTAACATTAGAAGGGACATGCTGAGGAAAATGGCCCAAAGAAATACTTCTCAGTTTTTAAGAATTGCATTGTGGAAGTATATTCAATGGTATAGGAAATTAATCATATAATGCTAGGCAAAAAAATAAAAAGGACTTTTTTGTGGATTCTTCTATAACTATTTATAACATCTACTAATGGGAAAACAAAAAGAAAAATGGAGAGATTTGCTACTTTGCATAGAGTCAAAAATTTCATTTTTCTAAGTTGTGGATTTGGAGTTGCTTTTGTGAAACACACACAGACACACACTCACACAGAGTTGACAATTTTATGCCCATGGCTCTTAAGTTCAATTTCTATTTTCAATCATATAAAAGAATAGGAATACAGTATCTCTTTCTCTCTCCCCCCAGCCAAAAGGTGGGGGAAGAATGAAGTTTCACAATTTTTCATGGAGTTCTTATAAAAGTTCCCTTGGTTGCCTCTGACAATATTTTAAACAGCCTGGCAATGTTAAAGCAACGTGAGAAGTTCATGCCCATTTAAAGTCATGTCTGAACTCATATATATTCATAGTTTGCCTTAATTCTCATTTGTTTAAAAGAATGTGTTTTAAGAATAAAGGCAAAGTAGGCTTGTTGACGGTTTCCAGGACTACAAAATAAGGACTGCCTCTATTCTTCAGGCAAGCTGGTGTTTCAGTTGATTCTGTCTCGACGAGATAAAAATATCAGAACATCAAATGAAAGAGAACGGTCAGATGATTTCATCTCTCTTAACTCCCTGTTAAACAGAACAAATGAATGCAGTTGAACTTCCTGAAGTTAAAATTATTCATCTGCTGTGGCCCACAGCTGGAGTGGCTTAGGAATCAGATGACAAAATTCATGCCCACTACAGCAAACAGGCTATGAAAGCACTTCCGTGAGTTGTGTCTTTCCACAGTGTCAGCTTTATTCAGTCATTAGCAAGGTTAACATAATTGTAAAGCAGTTTCAGGTTCCCAAATTCAATGACATTTCAGTACACATTTAACTTAGCTTCTCACACATCACACAAAGCAAAGTATACTACAAAGTCACAACAAACAAGATACAACAATGGGTGGGAAATTAAGGAACCAAATGCAGAGTCAGGACATGAATGCTTGGGTGAGATGAGGACTCAGACCAGTGGGTCAGCTTTCTGAACATGCTGCTTATTATTTTCAAGCAGTGAAGGGTCTCTGTTATGTTCAGAGATCAGTCAGGCAGACCCTTGGTCATCGCTTGCCTTTGTGATGCAGTCAGACGTGGAAGGGTCAGCATTTGGAGAGTCTGACAGTTTGCTGCAAAAGTCCTCGATTTTGAAAGCTGCTTAATCAGTCTTGGGCCTTTGCAGCTTTCTTCTGATTCTGCAAGTTATCAGTTCTGTGTGTCATTAGCCTGTGCTGGTTTTAGCAATATCTAATTTTAGCAGCAGTGCCCTTGGTTGCTTATGTCCCTACTTGACATGAATGACTCCATCTTGCTCTCTACATCCCCCAATCACCTGGACTTTGTGAACACTACCAGGTGATACATCAAAGGAGGTGGTCATTCAGACCCCTGTTGTTATTATCCTCAGGACAGGAACCATGAGTCATGGTGACATCCAGTCCTAACAGTTTGACCTCACATGGGCCCCTTAAAGCCCAAGATTCTCTCAATTCTTTTACTGAAATATAAGAAGCAAGAATGGTTTCTAAACAGATAATTATTTTGTTGGGAATTCGCAGGCATCACATTCTCCATAACCGTGAATATGCATCCTATTTTTAGTAAAGGAAATATATCTGAGCATGCCATACTGAGAATAACAGTCATCACTTATTAACCTTCTCTAGTCCCATGAGTAGGAAAATTCCACAGCAGTGCCAGAGGTCCCTGGCAGTCTAAACTGGTATTTCCCAGGACTATCCTGAGGGTCTTTGGCAATGGCTCTCTTAAATTATGTTTATTCTTTTTGTAAACCCCAGTTGCTCTTAGTTGAAATTAAAATATCATAGAATTGTCTAAAATTTAGCAGAAGCCTATGGTAACTTTTTGTTTTAAAATCACAAAATTATCTAGCCAAGTTCTAGCTGAATTCCGGAGAAACTTACAGACATGTTAGTTCTATCAGGAGTCCTGGAAAGTCTGTCTGGTTCTTGCTTTGCTACTTATCTCATTAGTATGTTGGAAGACTAGATTGAAGTGCCATTGCCAAGACCACCAGCTAAAGTGAAAAGGCACATCAAATTTGTTATGGAAGACACAAGTGATCAAAAATCACAAATAAAGGGGAAGCTGCATGTATTGGTGAAATATTATCCTAAAAATAAAATCACATTCTGAATTTGCAGGTTGAAGGGGTTATGACTTATGTAGACAAAGTTCCATGCTATAATAATTTAAATACTTGGCATTCTAAATAAAAAACTAAATTAAATTAAAAATAAAACACCTTACTCACCTGTTGTGCTTAATGTGGATGTCACAAATGGAAAAGAATCTTTAAAATTCCAACTCAGATAATTTCATTTTTTAAGGGGATTATTCCATTTTTTTTATAGAAAACGTCTGTGTCTACAAGTTAACACAAAAGAGAAAGAAGTAAGCAAGCGTGAGCTTGATGAAATGTATGATCTTTCCCTTAAAGCAATATGAAAAGCAATGCACCACTGTGGAATTTAGATTCCAGTAGGGGGTAATAAACATGACTATTGTCTAATCTGTTAGGAGGTGATAAGAGGTAAGTAGGGCACAATAGGGTGTGACAGGGAAAGTCTCATTGAGAAGATAAGATTTGAGCCAGGACTTCAAGGCAATGAAAAACTTAGCCAAATATTTGAGAAAAGAACATTCTAAGCAGAGGAAAGAACTGGGCTCCTCTAGAGACATGAAGCACTGTGACTGGAGCAAAGTCGAGGGCAGAGTAATAGAAGAGTAAATAGAGGAGGAAGACCAAATCATGTAAGATTAAAAAACTTTACATTTCAATCTGATGGAAATGGGGAGAGTTACTGAAAGTTTTGAGCAGAGATGACTTACATCCAAAGGGATGCCAGAAGGATCACTTGGCTGCTGTATTGAGAAGAGAACATGGAGAACCAAGTCAGAACCAGGTCAATTAGGAGAATATTGCAGAACTCCAGAAGCTCCAGAAGAGACTGTAAGGGCCTATTCAGCCAGAGCGGGCCCCACCCCGATTGAACAGCCATTTTATTGTTTATGCAGTAAAACTTAAATTGACACCCCCCCCCCCCCCCCCCCCCCCCCCCCCCCGCTTGCTTAAAAGCAAATCTGGGAAACCAGTCCCAGGTAACAAAGCCCAAATACAAGGGTGGGTCAGGTCAGGTGGAGACACACAGTCAGTACAGCCTGCATACTATCTCCCTAGCTACCAAGGAGTGTGGGCCCCACCTTTTGGGCGTCTTTTGGGTGCCAATTCTGACTAAGGTGATAAGCTAGTTCACATAGCTACTATGGGGTGAATTGTAACTCAATTGACCACCGTGTGGGACCTAGCACGACTGTGCAGCTTCCTCTGTGTATTACAGTTTCATTGGCCACATGTCTATGGCCAGGCCCAACCACATGGCCTTTGCTTTATAAAAGTTAGTGTTTAAGGCTAGGAGGGGTCGCCCTCTCTGGAAGGGGCAGCCCCGACCGGTCTGTTTGATGGTCGGTTTGATTCTTGATGCTTGGCACAAAATAAAGCTTTGCTTGACCTTCGCTTTGTATCAGTCTCGCTCCTCTGACCATGGACCCATTATTGGGGGACCCAACAAGACCAAACGGTGGCTCAGTGAGACCAAGTGGGGGTGAGAAGCAGTGAGAATCTGCTATGTTTTAGAGGCCCAGCCAGCAGGTTTTCCTGAGAGATTACCACTAAGAGGAAGATCATAATCAAGGACGACTCCCAAACTTTTCACCTGAATAATCAAAAGAATGGAGTTGCCATCAACGGAGATGAAGAAGGCAGTGGTGATTGGGGTGGGTGGCAGATTCTCCTTTTGCAAGGAAAAGAGTAGGTGCTCACTTTTGGAAATGATGAGTCTGAGCAGTTTGTTAGACATCCAAGTGGAGATTTCAAACAGGAAAGTGGATTTACAACCTGGAATTTGTGGGAAAGGCCTCAGCTGGGGATAAAAATTGGGGAGTTTTTATCACATACATGGTATTTAAAGCCATGAGAGAGACGAACCACAAAGGAAATGAGAATAAATAGAAAAGTGAGAAGTTCAGAGGACTGCACCCAGGAGCTCTTCAATATTATTGAGAAGAATGTAACCAGCAAAGTCAAGTCAGAAATAAAAACAGATGAAACGGGAGGAAAATCAGGATTAGATACAGTGTCCTGGAAGCCATGTGAAGAAGCTATGTCAAGAAGGAGAGAGGGATCACCAGTGGCAAATGCTGCTGATAGGTCATGTAAGAGGAGGTCAGATTGGAAGCGAATTTTAGCCAGGGCCATATTTTTGAGTGACTCTATAGGAGAGGTGTGTGGATTGCTGGTTGAGATGAACACCGTAATCACTTGTAAATAGTATACAAAGAATGGCATACAGATGACTTTCGGGCTACATGTACTTTTAAGTGGTTGCAGCAGGCTCTTTTTTCTTGCCTACTTTTCTAAAATTCCATTAAAATAATGCTAAAAGCATTCAAAACAAAATAATAAAACATAGCATTGAAAAGCAAGAATCATATTTAAATTTGAATTGCGAAGTATTTCCAAAAGACATAAAATAAATGAAACTGATTACTAAAGAAACAGACAAAAAGCCCAAGCTCAAAAGGAAAAATAGACACAATCTGCCATGGGGATGAATGCTGCTTTTACATAAAATTCCCAGAGGTATTTCAAGTTCAGTATCATTCATTAGACACAGAGCAAGTAGATACACATAATAGTTACTAAAGGAAGGAAGGAAGGGAGAAAAGTAAGGGGCGGTTTTGTTCCCAGTGCTATCCTTAAGTCTTGCTTGACAGATAGCAAAACCAGACAGAAATAACATAAAATGATTGCACAACTCTGAATATCCTAAAAACCACAGAATTGTGAGCTTTAAGTAAGTGAATTGTAGGAGTATGGGAACAGTATCTCAAGAAAGCTTTTATTTTTAAAGAGCACAAGATGACTTATGTAATTACCACTAAAATCAAGGTACAAAGCTATTCTGTTGACAAAACACAAAACTCTCCCTCACACTACCCCTTGATACACAGCCACCACCACCACCCTATCCCTAACTTCTCTTAACCACTAATCTGTTTTCCATCTCTATAATACTGGTTTGATGCTTCTTTAAGAATTCCAGATATTATACTAAAATTTTCTATCTGTTCCTAGATTTTCTTAAACTATTTTCTTAAACTATTAACTAGATTTTCTTAAACTTATTTTAAAGTCTTTAGGTAATGCTCTGTCTCAAATTATTGGTGAGTCTCTAATGCCTATGGCTCAGTTAGTATCCAGTCAGTTGTTTCTATTTTGAATCATATTTCCTAATTTTCTAATAGACTGCTGGCCATTGTATATGAAAATTTGTAAAGAGACTCTGGATAATGTTACCATCCTTAAAAAAGAGGGTTTGGGGTTTATTTGGCAGGCAGATGGAATACCAGCAGATCACTTTAATCTTGTTGAGAGCTGATTTTATACTTTGTTAGAGTTTGCGGTATCTTCAGTTTTACTTGTAGGATGTGGTGTTTCTGGGATCTCAACAGACAGTGTGGGGTGTTTACCAAATCCCCTCTAACTTGGTGAGCCTTGAACTCTGACTTCCGTCTCCCCAGTAACAGGTGGTTGCTTAAGTCTCTTCAGGACTCTTTAGAATCAGAGACGCTTCTTTCATTTGTTTTTCTGAGCAGCATGACTAAGGAGCCGGCCAACAGCTTGAGAAGAATTCATAGTAGATATGGCATCTGCAGGCTTTCTCACTTAGAGGATTCCTCCTCTCTGGAATTTTCTTCTCAGATTGCAACCACTGTTAGAGCCCTACGTTCTGACTGGCCACTTCAGCCTCGTAAGGCTGTGGCTTTCTGCTGGGGCTTAACTGCCTCTCACCAAGTGGACTGAAAAGTAACTCACAGGGCAGAAGACAATGTGGAACTTGGCTCATGAGCTTGATTTAAATGGTCATTCCCCTTTTGGGGCCATTCTGCTTTGCCTCTACTCCTGTATTTTCCAGCAGTTGTTTTTGTGGCATTTGTTTCGTTTTGCTTTAATAATTGTTGTCAGTGGAAGACTTGGTCCAATCCTAATTAATCTTTCCTGACTTTTTAGAGTTCCCATGCCCTAGTGGTATCTGCTCTGTATAACTTTTCCTCTTGCCAGTATCTGTCTTACCCCCTTTACATTCTCTTGCTCTTTTCTTTACATCTTCTGCCACTAGAAGGGCTCATCACTTTTTTTCCTTCTCTCTTCAGGTGACGGTAAAGTAGTGCTATTATTTATGAAAGTTTAAGTAAAACACACAGGAAGGCATTCTATAAAATCTCCTATCTACAGCTGTCTTTCACACAATTGACAAATTTATAACTCTCAAAATAAAACCCCTTTATCTCTTACCTGCAAAAAGATTTCAAGCTCTTCTGAAGTTATGTTGGCATAGTTACTCAGGAAACCTTCTCTGGCATCCAGAAAGGAATTTTTCAACTCCTCCTGAATGTCTGTCTCCTAAGCTTGAAATATCTTTCACCCACATCAAGCAGTAGATCACAAAAGCAATCAATTATATGTACCCATAGACTGGGAAGCAACCATCTCTATAAAATAACTAAAGAAAAGTGGAACAAGAGGCACAGGAGGCCAGATTGCTTGTCTCCTTACCCAAAACAAAAAACAAACAACAAAAAGGGTCTCTTCCCCATAAAGGAAAATGTGATCTTATATTTAAATAAATATATAGAAGCAAACAATCCCAAAATATTCACACAAAGCAAAATGAAATTTGAACTCCTGATGCAAAGTATCCTGGTTTGTGAAAATATAGGGTGAAAAAAACTTTTTCTGGTGTATGTTAGTCAACTTAAGAGTAGAGAAGGGACTTTGTTCAAATACCACCATTTAGTCACTCATACACTGGCATTTAGAGGCAGATGAGTACATGATGCCTTATTCTTGAGAAATGTTTCTATAGCTTCAAAAATATGGATTATTAGCTAGTTTGCCCAATCCAGATGAATTTGGATGGATTTTCTACCCTGACATCTTTTTTAAATCCTCATTTTCTATTCTTCTCCACGCTCTCAGCATGAAGGAATAAAAACTACCTGTTGAGTAGAAAAACTGCCATTTTTCTTTTTTTTTATTATTATTATGTTATTTTACCCACCATACAGTACATCATTAGTTTTTGATGTAGTGTTCCATGATTCATTGTTTATGTATATCACCCAGTGCTCCATGCAATATGTGCCCTCCTTCATACCCATCACGAGGCTCACCCAATCCCCTCTCCTCTAAAGCCTTCAGTTTGTTTCCCAGAGACCATAGTCTTTCATGATTCATCTCCTCCTCTGATTCTCCCCCTTCATTTTCCCCTGCACATCCAGTGATTTGTCAAGAAACTTATATCCATGCTATTCCTTATGTTCCACAAATAAGAGAAACCATATGATAATTGACTTTCTCTGCCTGCCTCATTTCACTTAGCATAATCTCCTTCAGTCCCAACCATGCTGATGTAAAATTTGGGCATTCATTCTTTCTGACTCCTGAGTAATATTCCATTGTGTATATGGACCACATCTTTTTTTATCCATTTGTCTGTTTAAGGGCACCTTGGTTCCTTCCACAGTTTGGCTATTGTGGATATTGTTGCTCTGAACATTCTTGATGAGACCAGACTCTTAACATGGGACCTGACAATGCAGCCAAATGATTGTCCTGCATTTCTGTGAAAGGGCATCCCAATGGCCAACAGACATATGAAAAAGTGCTCAACATCACTCATCATCAAGGAAATTCAAATCAAAACCACAATGAGATACCACCTCACACCAGTCAGAATGACTAAAATTAACAAGTCAGGAAACAACAGGTATTGGTGAGGATGCTGGGAAAAGGAAGCCCTCTTACACTGTTGGGGGAAATGCAAGCTGGTGCAGCCATTCTGGAAAACAGTTTGGAGGTTCCTCAAAAATTTGAAAATAGAGCTACCCTATGACCCAGCAATTGCACTACTGGGGATTTACAAATGTAGTGATCTGAAGGGGCACCTGCACCCCAATATTTATAGCAGCAATGTCCACAATAGCCAAACTGTGGAAAGAGCCAACAACAACAATAAATGATTGTCCTGATTCTCAGAGAAATTCTTTGGAGATAACCTTGATTTTTTTCTACAGCTGTTTTTTTTTTTTTTTTTTTTTTTTTAATATCAGCTATAAGCAAGGCCATGTTGTTACGCAAGGCTGGGCTCTGGGTTTTTTTTTTTTTTTTTAAGATTTTATTTATTTATTTGACAGAGAGAGATCATAAGTAGGAAGAGAGGCAAGCAGAGAGAGAAAAGGAAGCAGGCTCCCTGCCGAGCAGAAAGCCCGATGTGGGGCTCGATCCCAGGACCCTGAAATCACGACCCGAGCTGAAGGCAGAGGCTTTAACCCACTAAGCCACCCAGGTGCCCCTCTACAGCTGTTTTAAACCTACCTCTCTACCAATCTCTTCCATCAGAAACTGAATCAATTTTTTTTAAAAAAGAAACTGAATCAGATCTCAATACTACAAGCCCTTGGCACTGTGGATTAACTTTGTCATTATTTGATTTACAACATAAAATTACATTTTGGAAATGTCATGGAACAATTAGAAACATTTCCTCAGGTAGATATATATTAAAGTCAATGTAACAACTGGAGTACATACTTTGAAATAACAAATACACCAATATAGAGATGATAGATATTCTTCAAAGGACTATATGTTTAATCTCTCTATAAACAGATAGTTTGACTTCTGTTAAACATAAAAATGGTAATATTTTTCCACATTTTTTGGTGTGAGTATACTGTTTGCTAGTCTGTGTTCAAAGAGTAATATTAGACTTCAAGAAGAAAAGAGACCCAAAAGTAAAACAGGATTTATCAGATCCTACCTTATTTTTATTGTATTCTGTGACTAAGGGAAAAAAGAAAAAATTCTACGATTCGTTATGAGATTAATAAAAAGGAATACACATCCAGTGATTTGTCAAGAAACTTTATACTATTAGGAGAAGACAACCCCAGGGAAGTCTTCACCCCAAACTAGGCTGTAACTTAACAGGCTAAGCTTTTCTCAAATAGAACATCTGTAAGCAGTCCTACCTTTAAATTGATATTTTTCCTTATATTCATTTTTCATGGTGTGCTTATGCAGCCCTCCATCATATAAGTTGGTAATGTAGAACCTTTCTAAGTGATCTATCAACAATTATTTCTGGAACCTTGGGAATAGCTAGTTCTACAGAGGCCACCACCCACCTTTAGTTACAATGGATTAGTTTCTCATGGCTGCTGTAACAAATTACCACAACTTTAAGGGCTTAGAACACAAATTTACGATTACAGTTCTGGAGGTCATAAATTCAAAGTGGGTCTCACTGAGCAAAAGTCAAGGTGTTGGCAGGGCTATATTCTTTCTGGTGGCGTTAGGGAGTTATCCATTTCCCTGTCTTCTCCAATTTATAGAGACTGTCTGCATTCCTTGGCTTGCACCTCTTCCTTCATTCAATGGCAGCAGAGCAGCATCTTCAGATTTCCCTGACTCCAACTCTCCTGCCTCCCTTTTTTATTGAAAAGGACCCTCATGAATATATTGTGCCCACCCTGATAATCCAGTGTAATCTCCTCATCTTAAGGTCAGTTTATTGGCAACTTTAATTCCTCCCTTGCCAAATAAAATAACATACACATTAACAAATAGTACAATTAAGAATCTTGGCTCAAGTTAGGGCTCAATAAAATGTAACTGTTTTTAGTCCATGTAAATGACTAGCATGGGGACTGATGTGTAGCAGATGGCCACTAAATTCATACTGTAACTATGAAGAAGTGCCAAGTGTTATTAATCATGGAATTATTATGCTTGGTATGAGTATTTCTTGTAATTTTATAGCATATGGATTATGTAATATATATGTCTGCTATGTGGATTAGTTGGACTTCATTCAGTGAAAAGTGAAAATATAACCCCACCTCAAATTTTCTTAAATAAAAATAAGAAATTTATCAGCTTACCTACCTGAAAAATGTAGGCGTAGATGACTTCTTGAGCAGATGTTATTGGTACTTGCCCAAGTACCAACCTCTTTCTATAGTAAACATCTGAGGGTTTTTATCTGACTTTGGGAGCAGGACCACCCATTACAAGGGTAAGGCAGAAGGATCAAAGGGTTAATATCCCTGAAAGCAGCCAGAAAACAAATACCTGGGGAGCTAGTGAAAAACATCTCCAGCTTCCTAACCCCTCAAAGAGGATGATTCTGACACATGTCCAATACTGCCTCCCAAGATCCTCAGTGGGATTGAGCCCCAGTTAACCACAATATTAACAAGCTCAAAAATGCATCTTTTGTGGTCTTCTTTCACTTCTCAGTTTCTTTTCCTCACCCCCTTACCAACATTTCCAAGTTCACCTCCCAAGTAAATTACTTGTTCTCAACTTGATTGCATTGCCTCAACATTTGGACAGCAACTGTAGCCTCCCAGGTATTGCCTTTAGCTGGTGCCCTAATCGGGTCTTAACAAGACATTCTACCAAGTAAGGGTCAGAGAGATGAGGAATGACCTCAGAGGTTCTTGTAGAGTCAGAGTTGGAGGAGTCGCAGGGATTTAGGAAATCAATGAATGATGGAATTCATCCTAATTGTTTCTTAGCTTTCTAATCTGATTCATTCTTAATTTTAAGAGTGATGGGTAAATAATTTAATTGTAATATCCTTCTTGAGACCAGTCTGTTAGGCATCTTGAAAGTGTCATATGAAGAATGTTGAGTTGGTGGGAGTGGAGGTCTTCCCTAAGAAGCGGACAGGCAATTTATCTTCCTTGAAGCACGCTGTGTTCAGTAGCCAGGGCTGTCATATACAACCTGAAGGTTGTGCATGACCTAACTCCAGGGGCACCATTTACAGAGACTAGCGTGAGTGGCAGCCCTAGAGTAATTCTGTGTCATATCTGCCTCTCTATCTATATATAGATACATGGAGAAATAGTCCCTTTCTGTAGCCATCGTTCTGATCCTGGTAAGAATTAAAGCTTAGGAAGAGGAAGTCTCACCAGGAGCAAGGACTTCTACTTTATTTTTTCTTTATTACTTCCAAGTTTTTATTTGAATTCAAGTCAGTTAATATATAGTATAGTATTAGTTTCAGGGGTAGAATTTAGTGCTTCATCACTTACATATAACACCCAGTGTGCATCCCATCAGGTGCCCTGCTTAATGCCTATCACCCATCCAGTCCATCTCTCCACCACTTCCCCTCCAGGAACCCTCAGTTTGTTCTCTATAGTGAAGAGTCTCTCATGATTTGCCTCCCTCTCTATTTTTATTTTATTTTTCCTTCCCTTCCCCTATGTTCCTTTGTTTTGTTTCTTAAATTTCCACATATAAATGAAATTATATGGTATTTGTCTTTCTCTTACTTATTTCACTTAGCATAATACACTAGCTCCATCCAAGTTGTTGCAAATGGTTAAAATTTCATTCTTTTTGATGGCTAAGTAAAATTCCATGGTATTGTGCCTACCCTGATAATCCAGTGTAATCTCCTCATTTTAAGGTCAGTTCCTTATGCTCTACAAGTAAGTGAAACTATATGGTAATTGACTTTCTCTGCTTGACTTATTTCACTCAACATAATCTCCTCCAGTCCTACCCATGTTGATACAAAAGTTGGGTATTTATCCTTTTGATGACTGAGTAATATTCCATTGTATATCTGGATCACATCTTCTTTATCCATTTGTCTGATTTGTATTTCCTTGTTGATGAGTGATGTTGAGCATCTCTGCATGTGTCTGTTAGCCATCTAGATGTCTTCTTTATGGATTCACATCTTCTGTCCATTTCTTAACTGGATTATTTGGTTTTGAATGTTGAATTTGATAAGTTCTTTATAGATTTTGAATAGTAACCCTTTATCAAGTATGTCATTTGCAACTCCCTCTCCCTTGGTGGGTGGGGGTTGGGTGAGCCTGATGTATTAAGGAGGGCATGTATTCCATGGAGCACTGGGAGTGTGATGCACAAACAATGAATCTTGGAACATTGAAAAAATAAAATAAAGTTGAAAATTAAAAAAAAAAGACTGCACAAATCTAAACTCTTACATGAAAATGACTGTTTCCACTGTACTTTTGCCAACAGTTGAGTATTATTATCTCATTGAGATTTTCATTGGGGTTATGTTAAATCGATAAATCAATTTAAAAAGAATTGCCTTCTCTACAACATTGATTCTTTTCTTCCAGGAAAATGGTTTGTCTCCATTTAATTAAATCTTTACTTTATATCTCTCAGTGGGAAAAAAAAAGTCATTTGCAAATATCTTCTCCCATTCCTTCAGCTGCCTTTTAGTTTTGTTGATTGTTTCCTTTGCTGTGCAGAAGGGTTTTAGCTTAAGTCCCAATAGTTCATTTTTGCTTTTGTTACTCTTGCCCCAGTGATGTGTCTAATAAGAAGTTGCAGAGGCCAAGATCAAAGAGGTTCCTTATAGCCTGTGTTCTCCTTTAGTATTTTGATGGTTTCCTGTCTCACATTTAGGTCTTTTACCCATTTTGAATCTATTTTTGTGTATGGTATAAGAAAGTGGTCCAATTTCATTCTTCTACTTGTCCCTGTCCAGTTTTCCCAACACCCCTTGTTGAAGAGGCTATCTTTTTTATTGGTTATCCTTTCCTGCTTTATCAAAGATTAATTGACCATAGAGTTGAGGATCCATTACTGGGTTCTCTATCTTGTTCCATTGATCTATGAGTCTGTTTTAGTGTCAGTACCATACTATCTTGATGATTACAGCTTTGTAATACCACTTCGAGTCCAGAATTGTGATGCTTCCTGCTTTGCTTTGCTTTTTCTTTCTTTCTTTTCGTTTTTTTTTTTTTCTCAACTTTTCTTTGGCTGTTTGGGGTCTTTCCTGGTTCCATACAAATTTTGGAATTGTTTGTTCTAGCTCTGTGAAAAACACTTGTGTTATTTTGATAAGGATTGCATTGAATGTGTAGATTGCTTTGGATAGTATAGACATTTTAACAATATTTACTTTTCCAATCCATAAGCATGGAATGTTTTTCTGTTTCTTTGAGGTCTTCAATTTCCTTCATAAGGGCTCTATAATTTTCAGCATACAAATCTTTTACCTTTTGGTTAGGTTTATTTCTAGGTATCTTACGGTTTTTGGTGCAATTGTAAATGGAATTGATTCCTTGGTTTTTCTTTCTGCTGCTTCATTATTGGTGTATAGAAATGCAAAGGATTTTTGTATGTTGATTTTATATCCTGTGGCTTTACTAAATTCTTATGTCAGTTATAGAAATTTTTTGGTGGTCTTTTTTTTTTTAATGTCATCTGCAAAGAGTGAAAGTTTGACTTCTTCCTTGCTGATTTGGATGTGTTTTATTTCTTTTTGTTGTCTGCTGAGGTTAGCACTTTCAGTAGTATGTTAAACAACAGTGTTAAGAGTAGACATCCCTGTCACCTTCCTGACCTTGGGAGAAAAGTTCTCAGTTTTTCCCCATTGAGGATATTATTAGCTAGCCTTTATGATACTGATGTATGTTCCTTCTATCCCTACTTTCTTTCTTTTTTTTTAAATTAACATATAATGTATTAATTTTTTCTGGGGTACAGGTCTGTGAATCATCTGTCTTACACAATTCACAGTACTCACCATAGTACATACCCTCCTCAATGTCCATCGCCCCTGCCACCCTATCCCTCCCCCTGCCCAACAACCCTCAGTTTGTTTCTTGAGACTAAGAGTCTCTTATTGTTTGTCTCCCTCCCTGGTCCCATCCTATTTCATTTTTCCCTCCCTTCCCCCCACGAACCCCCACCCAACCTCTCAAATTCCTTATATCAGGTAGATCATATGATAATAGTCTTTCTCTGACTGACTTATTTCTTTTAGCATAATACCCTCGGGTTCCATCTGCATCATTCCAAATGGCAAGTTTTGGGTTTTTCATGGCCACATAGTATTCTATTCTATGTAGATACTATATCCTCTTTATCCATTCATCTGTTGATGGACTTCTAGGTTCTGTCCATATTTTGACTATTGTGGACATTGTTGCTATAAACATTCAGGTGCACGTGCCCCTTCGGATCACTACCTTTATATCTTTAGGGTAAATACCCAGTAGTGCAATTGCTGGGTTGTAGGGTAGCTCTGTTTTCAACTTTGGAGGAACCTCCATGCTGTTTTCCAAAGTGGGTGCACCAGCTTGCATTCCCACCAACAATGTAGAAGGGTTCCCCTTTCTTTGTTTCCTCACCAACACCTGTCATTTCCTCACTGGTTAATTTTAGCTATTCTGACTTTTATCCCTACTTTCTTGAGGGTTTTTATCAAGAAAAGATGCTATATTTTGTCAAATGCTTTTTCTGCCTCTATTGAGAAGATCATGTGGTTCCTATTCTTTCTTTTATTAATATAGTGTATCATGTTGACTGGTTTGCAGATATTGAATCACTCCTGCAGCCCAGGATTAAATCCCACTTGATCATAGTGAACAATTCTTTTAAAGTAGTGTTGTACTTGATTTGCTAGTATCTTGTTGAGAATATTTGCATCCATGTTCATAACAGATATTGGTCTCTAGTTCTCCTTTTTGGGGTCTTTGTCTGGTTTTGGAATCAAGGTAATGCTGTCCTCATAGAATGAGTTTAGAAGTTTTCCTTCCATTTCTAATTTTTTTTTTTTTTGGAATAGTTTTAGAAGAATGGATGTTAACTCTTCTTTAAATATTTGGTATAATTGCCCTGGAAAGCCATTTGATCCTGAACTCTTGTTTGTTGGGAGATTTTTTGATTGCTGATTGCATTTCTTTGTTGGTTACAAATCTGTTCACATTTTCTATTTTTCCTGTTTGGGTTTTAGTAATTTATTTGTTTCTAGGAATTTATCCATTTCTTTCAGAACGTCCAATTCATTGACATATAATTGCTTGTAATATTATCTTATAATTGTATTTCTTTGATGTTGGTTGTGATTTCGTCTCTTACATTTGTGGTTTTATTTATCTAGGTCCTTTCTCTTTTCTTTTTGATAAGTCTGGCTAGGGATTTGTCAATTTTGTTAATTCTTTCAAAGAACCAGCTCCTCTTTTTGTTGATCTCTTCTACTTTGTTTTTGAATTCTGTATGATTTATTTCTACTCTCATCTTTGTTATTTCCCTTCTTCTGCTGGTTTTGGACTTTATTTCATGTTCTTTTTCCAGCTTCATCAGAAGCACCATTAATAATAATGAGAAATTGAAATAGCACAATCATAAAGCATTAGTTGGTAAACGAAATCCTCAGCAGACTTTTTAAAATGTGGTCAATCTACACTGTTGGTGGGAATGCAAGCTGGTGCACCCACTCTGGAAAACAGCATGGAGGTCCCTTAAAAAGTTGAAAATAGAGCTACCCTATGACCCAGTAATCACACTACTGGGCATTTACCCTAAAGATACAAATATAGTGATCCAAAGGGTCATGTGCACCCGAATGTTTATAGCAGCAATGTCCACAATAGTCAAACTATGGAAAGAACCTAGATGTCCATCAACAGATGAATGGATAAGGAAGATGTGGTATATATATACAATGGAATACTATGCAGCCATCAAAAGAAATGAAATCTTGCCTTTTGCAACGACATGGATGGAACTAGAGGGTATTATGCTGAGCGAAATAAGTCAGTCAGAGAAAGACAATTATCATATGATCTCCCTGATACGAAGAATTTGAGAGGCAATGTGAGGGGTTTGGAGGGCAGGAAAAGAATAAATGAAACAAGATGGGATCAGGAGGGAGACAAACCATAAGAGACTCCTAATATCACAAAACAAACTGAGGGTTTCCTGGAGGAGGGAGGTTAGGAGAGGATGGTTGGATGATGGACATTGGGGAAGGTATGTGCTATGGTGAGTGCTGTGAAGTGTGTAAATCTGGCAATTCACAGACTTGTACCCCTGGGGCTAATAATACATTATATGTTAGTAAAAAATAAGAAAAAATTTAAAAATTAAAATGAGGGGAAAAATGTGGTCAATCTATAAAAGACACAAGAAAAGTTATAGATATATAAAGTAGAAGAGGAAGGGTATAAAAGTTATGCTGATTTTATACTTACTTCTGTATTTAAATGCATGAGTAAGTATGCTTGGATGTTGACTCAGAGCCACCATGTCTAACGAAATGACAGCGAGACAGTATTCTCATGGCTGTATCTCCTGATGCCAGTCTTTAGAGAGTCTTTCAAAACCTTTAGTGTAAGCTTTCAGTAACAAGCTGTCTGTCATCTGTCTAACTCCAGTCCAGAATCATACAGCCCATGTTTAGATAATCACTTCTGCTAGACACAGCTTTGGAAAAGATGAATATGATGGTTAAGAGTAAATGCAAATGCAAAATGTTGAATGTCTCTTACCATGCTGAAATGAGATACAGCCGATTCTGTTCTGTGAAATAGGCTAGGAATTAGAATCTCATTTGCACAATAACTAATGCAAGAATTTCTGAATTCTCCATACCAATGTATTTATCTGCCAGGCCTGACTCACCTTCTTAAGTGGACCTAGTGATTGGAAGTAGTACTTTAGTTAGGGACTTGGTCTGTACATGGCAGAATCCTTGACAACGGTCTCATTTTTATTATCTGCTAGGTTTGAATCGGACAAACACACACACACACATACACATACCCTTTGTACCGCATCCCTGGCCAAGAAAGCCTCAAGTTTAGTTTAAATCATCTGTCTGACTGTGTTTGTCTACTCCCTTGCGAATAACAGGTGCCTACCATACTTTAAAATATTTGTTGTACTTGAATCCTCAAAAATAAAAATTGATGTGTCAATAATTTTGCTTGTTCATTTTTAGAGGTGAACTGAGATTCAAGGGAGCAAATTAATTGGAATTCAATGAATTTCTTATTTTTACTGTATGAGAAAATAACAAAGCTCTTGGAAAAAAAAAAAAATCTTACCTGAGAAGTTGCAGGAAATCGCAGTTGAATCTAAAAGATTGGCTAAGTGCTTAAGCAAAAAAAAAAAAAAGTGAAGCTGACCCAACCTAATGCCAAACAGCTGCTTATATGTACAGTTAGAAGAATGTCAATTTGTGCAAGATATGACAGAAAGGTTGATTTTTAAATTTCAAAATGAAGGAAGAAAAGTACCATGACTACATTAGTTCTAGTATGCTTTTTAATGATTTATATTTAACATGGGCATGTTAATGTTTGTTTGCTTTCAAAAATAAGTTCTTGTGCTTTCTAAAAGTACTCTAAACTTAGTGCTCTGAATTTTCAGATTTAATATAAACCATTTGGGTTTTTAAATGTTCTTTGGAAGTCTCTATGCTTAAAAAATGTTTGTTTGGAAAAGACACCTTCCAAGCAACCAGTTAAAATACTTGAAAATATAAACCTTCCATTTATAAAAGGATTAAAAACAGGATTTTTTTTTCCCAAATAGAAGTTTGAACTTTGTTTTCATGAAAAAAGAAAAAATATATTTAACATTTCTCAGTTTCAAGATAAATCCCTGGTCAGCTCAACTAGGATATTATTATAAATTAAACCATGTTTTAACTTGTACTTTGGTTTCTCAACAAAAAATTATGCAAAAACATTAATTCCTGTGTATTTCAGAACTGTAGCAGGACAAAATACACTAAGGTATAATCTTTACAAACAGAAACTGGAATACAGGTTTTATATAACAGGGGTCCAAAGAAAAAGTTAGTTAGAAGTTCACTTTCCTGGGGTGCCTGGGTGGCTCAGTGGGTTAAGCCGCTGCCTTCGGCTCAGGTCATGATCTCAGGGTCCTAGGATCAAGTCCTGCATTGGGCTCTCTGCTCAGCAGGGAGCCTGCTTCCCTCTCTCTCTTTCTGCCTGCCTCTCCATCTACTTGTGATTTCTCTCTGTCAAATAAATAAATAAAATCTTAAAAAAAAAAAAAAAAGAAGAAGTTCACTTTCCTGTAGCCCACCAGACTGGAAGTAAATGGGGCCATGCTGGTTTAAGGCATCTGCTCCATGAGGTGATGCAGGAACCCAGACTCCTGTGTTGTCGCATCATCTCTAAGATGTTCCCCTTTTCTAATGGTCCTTGATGGTCCACTATCTCATCCACAGTTGAAGCAAGGTAGGAAAAAAAGAAGGCAGAGTAGGACATACCTCCTCCACTTTAAGGGCACAATCCTGATTTGTACACAATACTACCATTTATATCACTGACCAGAATTTAGTCTCATGGCCATATCTAGGTGCAAGGGAGGCAGGGACTTAGTGGAAATTCAAGGTGTCTATTACAGAGGAATAAGAAAATGAGGTCAGCTAACAAGCAGTTTCTTTCACAGACTGCCCTTTTGCCACCCAAATGCCAACTAACATGACTTAGCTTCCCTTTTCCTGTAGGAGATGCTGCCAAAGTCCCATCCAGTTGTATCATCAAGTTACAAGTCTAGGATCTGTTGGTGATGGGCACTTCTCTCCATTATGTGACTCTTTTTGGTCTGATCAGCTACAATCTAAGAGAAGGTCTTTTCCCACCAACAGTGGTAAATTTGGAACACAAAAGGGAAAAAGAGGAAATACACCACAGTCACTGTTTCTAGAGTAATAACCAAGTTCTTCCAGTCAGGAATAGTGAAGATCCTTGTCCTGATGATGAAGCAAGTGCCAGATTTAGCTCTGACGGGGACTGCCTACTGTCCATGACTCTTAGTTGTAGAAGGTTAATTCCTTAATCATTGATTCTGTGACCACATCCAAAGGCATTAAAAAGTAAATATTTCTTGGTAATCACACAGTGTTTATACAATCTTGTAACCATTGAAACTTGTTTACAAATCTAAGGTTATTTAGGGAGACTAAGATATATGAAAATACAATTTCATATGTATACTTCCAATCATCTCTTCATCTCCTTGTCCCATTTTATTTTTGTACCACCTGTATCTCAGTAAGAGCCTGTTTCTCCCACTTTCTGATTTATCAATTACTTTTGACTTATACCAATAAAGACATGGTATAAGTATGGTATAAGACATGGTTGATTACCTTAATGTTTAAAGGGTACTTCTTCTACACAAAGAGAAATAGGCAAAAGACAAGAACAAAAATTTGCCCCGAGAATTATAAATGGCCAATGAATAGATGAACTAATCAAACCGATGTCATTGCACTATTCTGAAAAATAATAAGATGTGTGGTTGTCATAGCAGTTGGCCACACAGTAAGTCCTAAATAAATGCTGTTATACTGATGATCATTATGATTATTCTGAGGAGTAACCTAAAAAAAAAAAAGTGGTGTACCATTTCTCACATTTTGAATTAAACAGTTCTTTAAAAATTATTTTATTTTTTTTAAAGATTTTATTTATTTGTCAGAGAGAAAGAAAGAGCAAGCTGGGGGGGAACCCAGAAAGAAACTAAGTATCTGTCTATAAAAGAGATCTATAAGGAGATCTATCTATAAAAGAACTAAGTGAATTATGATGCATCAAGCCTGTTGTAATTTTCTTTAGACCCCCTAAACTATTCAATTGTTTTAAGCTCTTTTTACGACCAGATAGGTATAAAGAAAAATAATTCTAATTATTGGATATAAGAGCAAAGTGAAAGCTATAACTGCTTTCCAGTGACATGTCCCACCCTGACCCCAAACTATCTTTTCCTTATCCTGGTAAAAGACTTTCATTGGTCCAGATAGATTTCTCTTCTGAATAGATGTGTTTTACTCCTCCTGATTCATGGACCACCTACATTAAGTCCACAAGATTTCCAACTTAGAATGATCTAGAAGGGAAATGTTGGGCAGGATTTCATTCAGGCAAAAGAAAGGTAATATTGACTGCAACAGCCTCAGCGTGTCCAAAGCTCAGAGATTTTGTAGTGTCTCTCCAGATTTCTGTCCACCAGAATAAATAGCTTTTTTCACTGCTCAAGGCTATTGTATCAGGAGAGGCAGAAGTATTATCTCTCTTTGGTCTATATTTCACTCTAAGACTCAGGAAGAGAAGAGCAGGTCAAACTAACATTGGCTCAACTGTTTTATCTAACATAAGGAGACAAGTCTAATAAATCAGAATATTCTTCTGCCTGGGTCCTGTTGACCTTCACAAAATTATCTTTTAGATTATGAGAATTCCCATTCTCTTAGCTCTGAATATGAGTATGGTCCTAGTTGCTGTATTTTTACAAGAGGAAAACCATCTGTAGAAAAAAGTTCCCACTTGGAGACAGAATCCTGTTCACCATCATAATCCCAACCCTTAAGGTTAGATCATCACAATCAGAATATTAAAAATTATCACTACACCATAAAATGGAATATTTCACAGCCATTGAAAGAGATGATGTAGATCTGTATTTTTGATGTACAAATGTATATCTTGTAAGTGTTTAAGTTAAACTGTGAATGACTATGTATGGTATTATACCACTTTTATGGAGAATTTCAAAGGATATATAACAATATTAACAATATTTATCTAGAGTATTCCTTAAGGTAATTTTTGTGTTGCTATTCATATACTCATAGTATTTTTAATCTAGCTGTTTTATTTGTATAATTATTAAAGGTTTTTTCCTAATCTTAATCACTCTTGCTTTTTATTATACCATTTCATCTCATTTTATAGCACTTTATCTAATATCTTGCCTGTATGTATTCTAAGCTAGTTTATCCCTTTATTTGAAAAAAGTAACAATTATTAGGTCCCATTTTACTAGCTTGGAGATAGAAAATAAGTCTGTATCTCTTTTTAAGGTTTCAACTAAATGGTTTGAGTCTACAACTTCCCTTAGCAAAGAATTTCTCTTCTTAGCAGAGGGACAGCTTCAGTGATAACATATGTCCCTGGAATGCTTTTTTTAGTTTATAGCATCAGGCTAAAGCTAGAAACTCTCCTGTGGGTCGGGGCGGATTCTTGTCTTCATCCCACCATAACCAACACATTAGTCATCTTTGATAACCACTTTGGGATCCTCTTTCTATCCTTGAGATGATTGTGTATTAAGAGGTTTCCCCACTGTTTTTGTCATTCGGTCATGATCAGAGCTATCCAGCTCACCCAAAAATTTCAGTTACTTTGAACATCAAAAAGATGGGAGTGAGATCTGGGCCTCCTTCTCTTGATGCTCTGGGAATTCTCAGGTAAATTACTCATCTTCTCTCTAGAGACCCCAAGTTCATTTCACCCATATATTTATTTTCTCACACAGAAAAGCATGTCACCTTCTATCTGGACAAGTGCCTTACTATATAATTAGTTTTTTCTGATTCTAAAAATAATGCTTTCTCTTAATAAAGAATGTATGCAACAGAGGAAGATCCAGAGGGAAAAGGCATTTACGTCATTATTACTTCCAACACAGAAAAACATTATTAGTATTTTGATGAATTTCCTTATTTTCATGCTTATATCTATACATTGTTGAATATATAAGGATTAAATTCTATGTACACTTAACATTTGCACTAAATTAACTTTATAATAATATTTAACATATACTCACTAAACATTTATATCAGAATTTTCTAAAATTATTTACCTTCTGTGATGCCTGGGTGGCTCAGTTCATTAAGCTTCTGCCTTTGGCTTAGGTCATGATCCCAGGGTCCTGGGGTCGAGCCCCATGTTGGTATTTTTGCTCAGTGGGGAGACTTGTTCTACCTTTACCTGCTGTTCCCCTTGCTTGTGTGCTCATTCACTCTCTATCTTTCTCTCTGACAAATAAATAGATAAAACATTTAAAAAATTAAGTTATTTGTCCTCAAAAGTATAATTTTAAAGGGCTGCATAACATTACAATATAGGAATGTACCATAATTTATTTAACTGAACACCCTTTGCTGGATATTTAAGTGGTTTTCTATTATCCTTCATTAAAAATAAAGCTGTAACATTCTTGTACATAAATCTTTTGTTTAATCTCTAAGTATATTTTAGGATGTATTCCAAAAAGGGCTTTACAGGACAGTCTATTCATGGAACATTTAACATTCTCCTTTATAGAAACAGCAAAAGGGAATGCACTTCTTATCACCCAAGGAACAAAGATGCTGCTCTACCTTTGACTTTTTTTTAAAATTTGGGGTGTAAGAGTTTGCCCTGGAATAACCCATGAGTAGACAGAAATCAATTTTAGAGTGTCCTTTTCAATCCCAAGCTTACTCCTTTCAAATCTGAGGATGAAGCATTGATACTTTCTTTTTTATTGGTACTTTCTTTTTTATTATTTAAAATTTCTTTTTTACTATTTAAAAACTTTTTATTTGAGCATAATTGACTCATAATGTTACATTAATCTTAAGTGTACAGCATAGTGATTCTACAACTTTATATATTATGCTATGCTCAGAAGCGAAGCTACCATCTGCCATCCTATGCTATTATAATATCATTGATTCTAATCTTTATGTTATGCCTTTTATTCCCATGCCTTATCCATTCCTTAACTGAAAACCTGTATCTCTTACTCCCCTTCACCCATTTTGCCCCCTTCCACCCCTCTCAGCTCTGACAACCATCATTTTGTTGTCTATATTTATAGGTCTGATTCTGATCTTTCTTTGTTTTCTCATTTGTATTTTTTTAGATTCTACATATGAGTGAAATCATACGGTGTTTGTCTTTGTCAGTCTGACTTATTTAACTTAGAATAATATCCTCTAGATCTATCCATGTGTTCACAAATAGCATAACCCCATCTTTTTTTGGCTGTGTAATATTCCATTGTCTGTATAATTTATATATATTACATAATACCCATTTGTTTATCAATGGACACTTGAATTGCTTCCATATCTTGGCTATTGTAAATAATGCTGCAAAAAACACAAGGGTAGGGGCTCCTGGCTAGCTCAGTGGGTTAAAGCCTCTGCCTTCAGCTCAGGTCATGATCCAGGGTCCCTCATCGGGCTCTCCACTCAGTGGGGATCCTGCTTCCTCCTCTCTCTCTCTCTGCCTGCCTCTTTGCCTACTTGTAATCTCTGTCTGTCAAATAAATAAGTAAAATCTTTAAAAATAAGTAAAATCTTTAAAAAAAAAACACAAGGGTACATATGTCCTTTCAAATTAACATTTTTGTTTTCTTCGGGTAAATGTCCAAATGGGTAGTGATTTTTTTTTTTAATTTTTTAAGGAATCGTTATACTGTTTTCCACAGTGGCTGTACAAGTTTGCATTCCCACCAACAGTGTATGAGAGTTCCCCTTGCTGACACTTGTTATTTCTTGTCTTTTTTATTTTAGCCATTCTGACAGGTTTCAGGTGACATCTCATCGTGGTTTTGATTTGTATTTCCCTGATGCTAAGTAATGTGGAGCATTTCCTCATGTGTCTGTTGGCCATCTGGATATCTTCTTTGGAGAAATGTCTATTCAGGTTCTCTGCCCATATTTCATTGGATTGTTTGTTTTTTTAGTGTTGAGTTATATAAGTTCTTTTTTTTATATATTAGCTGCATATTGGATATATCATTTGCAAATATCTTTTCCCATTAGTAGGTTGCCTTTTTGTTTTGTTGATAGTTTCCTTCACTGTGCAAAAGCTTTTTATTTTGATATAGGCCTCTTTCCCTTGCCTTAGGATACATATCTAGAAAAATGCTGCTACAGCCAGCATCACAGAAATTACTGCCTGTTTTGGTTTTTTTTTTTTTTAAGATTTTATGTATTTATTTGAGAGAGTGAGAGAGAGAGAGGGAGAGAGCATGAACAAAAGCAGGGGGAAAGGCAGAGGGAGAGAAGAAAGAAGCAGACCCTCTGCTGAGTAGGGAGCCTGATGTGGGGCTTGATCTCAGGCCTAAGTTGAAGGCAGATGCTTAACAGACTCAACCACCCAGGTGACCCACTTGCCTCTGTTCCCTTCTAGGATGTTTATGGTTTCAGGTCTCACATTTAGGTCTTGAGTCCATTTTGAGTTTATTTTTGTGTATGGTTTAAGAAAGTGGTCAGTTTCTTTTTTTTTTGTTAATGTTGCTGTCTAATTTTCCTAGCACCATTTATTGAAGAAATCATTTTTCCCCATTGTATATTCTTGCCTCCTTTGTTGTAGATTACTTTGACCATATAAGCATGGGTTCAATTCTGGACTCTCTATTCTGTTCCATATTCTGATCTATGTCTCTTTTTGTGCTAGTACCATACTATTTTGATTAAAACCCATATAAGCATGGGTTCAATTCTGGACTCTCTATTCTGTTCCATATTCTGATCTATGTCTCTTTTTGTGCTAGTACCATACTATTTTGATTAAAACCCATATGGTTTCACTTATTTATGGAACATAACAAATAGCATGGAGGACATGGGGAGTTAGAGAGGAGAAGGGAGTTGGGGGAAATTGGAAGGGGAGGTGAATCATGAGAGACTATGGACTCTGAAAAACAATCTGAGGGGTTTGAAGTGGTGGGGGGGGTGGAAGGTTGGGGTACCAGGTGGTGGGTATTATAGAGGGCACGGATGGCATGGAGCACTGGGTGTGGTGAAAAAATAATGAATACTGTTATGCTGAAAATAAATTTAATTTTTTAAAAAACAGCTTTATAGTATATCTCGAAATCTAGAATTGTGATATTTCCAGTTTTGTTTTTCTTTTTCAAGATTGCTTTGGCTATTTGTGGTCTTTTGTGGTTCCATACAAATTTTAATATTATTTGTTGTAGTTTTGTGAAAAAACGCTGTTAGTATTTTGATAGGGATTGCATTATACCTATAGATTGTTTGAGGTAATTTGGATATTTTCAAAGTATTTGTTCTTCCAGTCCATAAGTGTGGAATATCTTTCCATTTCTTTGTGTTGTCTCCCATTTCTTTCACCATGTTTTATAGTTTTCACAGTACAGGTCTTTTTCTTTTTTCATTTTTTTTTATTTAAATGCAATTAGCCAACATATACTACATCATTAGTTTTTGATATAATGTTCAGTGATTCATTAGAGTACAGGTCTTTAAACCTCTTTAGTTATGTTTATTCTTAGGTGCAATTTTTATTCCTTTTGGTGCAACTGTGAATGGAGTAGTTTTCTTAATTTCTCTTCCTGCTACTTTGTTATTAGTATATAGGAATGTTACCAATTTCTGGGTATTAATTTTGTATCCTGAAACTTTACCAAATACATTTATTCCAGTAGTTTTTTTGGTGGAGTCTTTAAGATTTTCTATGTATAGTATCATGTCATCTGCAAATAATGATACTTTGACTAGGACAAAGCCCTTCCAAAGAGTAGTAATTCATAGAATTGTAATCTACAGGTCAAACAAATTGGATGATCAACCTAACGGTGGTCTTAACCATAAAGAGTGCCTCAGGTTCTATATCACATTTTAGCTGATTTCAAGTGAAACACTTCAGTGTCCTCCTTAGAGATGACATTCAAGCATAATCATTGCCAATGTGCAGTTTAGATGTGAAATGGGAGTTTATAATAAAGACTTCTTTATTGATTTTCAATGCATAACAGAGGAAGGTGCCCCCACATGGGAACTGTTTTCCCAACCTCTGTTTCTGTCATTCACCCCCCCACCCCCAGCTTGTACCTCTTGGTTATATACATCACTAAATTTGGCTCATCTCTGTGTGTATAAGAAGTACTAGCTCCCTTGCCAAGAAAGCATTTCATAATGCTTTAACTACATAGGGTTTTTTTAGCACAATGCTGTCTACAGACTGTTTCCGGGTACATTTTTTTTTAAAGATTTTATTTATTTATTTGACAGACAGAGATCACAAATAAGCAGAGAGGTAGGCAGAAAGAGGAGGAAGCAGGCTCCCCGCTGAGCAGAGAGCCCGATGAGGGGCTCGATCCCAGGACCCTGGGATCATGACCAGAAGGCAGAGGCTTTAACCCGCTGAGCCAACCAGGTGCTCCCCAGGTACATTTTTAAACAGTGAAAATTCCCCACCCACCACCCTGAAAACCTTGCATGGAACTCCAGTATATGAGGAAAAATCAAACCTGCTCTGATTGAAACCAGACAGGGTTTCTTCCCTAAAACTTAACTCATCCCTACTCCCAAGCCTAGTGGCCCTCAAATAATTTCAGAGAATCTGTAAGTTTAAAAACCAGAGGCAAAAACACAACCAACCAACCAACCAACCACAGGCTTATATAAAACACAAACTTTGTTCACTGAGAAAGGAAGTAGTATTAATCACCAAGGTACCCAAATGCATACCTGAAGCACTCTCAAGCAATTTAACTTTTTTTTTTTAGTAAAAAAAGATCTTAAAACTTCAGTTGTTCCATTTATGCAACTAAAGCTAATGAAGAAGGCTGTTAGCATATTTGCTTTGCAGATGCTTACATCCAGTTCAGCACAGACTTCATTTTACTGAGCAATTCTAAGGGCTAATTAACATGTCTTACATGTTCTAAGTGGTAGATAATAATTCCATCCCATTGGCATGAGTAAGTCAGACTACAGTAGCTTTATTTGGAACACAAAGGAATACCGAAACATCTTTGTTTTATACTTGTGGTAGTCTAGAATTTAGACAGGTAAATTCTGAAAGCCACTGCAATGTTTACCCCTTGCCCAGTAGCTTATGGAGTCACCTGACTTCTCCCATACTTCTGGAAAGAAATGAGCATGTAGTAAGTTCTTCTAGGGCTAGAGTTGTTTGTTCCTATTCAATAATATTATCCTGATCAACAGAGACTTTTAGGCATCTTATTATGGTACATTATGGCCTTGTTTTTATTGACATTTATTAACAAAGCATATTGCCTGTAACTATTAACATGGTATATACAAGTGTAAGTCAACTCAATTATGCTTTAGAACTGAGGGCCAAACCACAAGATATGGAAGCACAGCCTAATATACAACTAACCAGATTATTTTGCACAATCTGTAATGCTCTGGGATTTTCCTTGGGTACTAGGACAGGAAGAGTCACTCTTTAGTTTGCATGCTCTTTTTGTTATATCAGAGGATTTTGAAATCATCATCTCCTAATTCTTAGGAATCCTTGACTTGTATATTAAGAACTGAAGAACACAGAAATCCTCGAGACCATGCAATTCAAACCTATGCCCTTTCCAGACATGTAGTTGTCACAGTTGGCTGAAGGATGGAGTAACGGAAAAATTCCCACAGATCCAGTTAAATCATGCGAAGTGTTTTTAATGGCAATGCATACAAAAAGGTATGGAGATGGTTACACAAAGCAGGAGACAATGCAGCATACTCTCAAAGGTATAGCTTCTTGGACTCCCAGAAGGACTGTCACCAACACTGGGTGAAGATTCCACCAGGCATGAGAAGTTGCCCTTGTATTTCTCATAGATGACTTTGCACCCTTCTGCTTGCCCTCGCTCTCATCATACTTTCCTACTTGCTGCCAACTGCTCTGAACACTACCTGCTCACCAAGTGCAAGTAACATACAAAATAACCCCAGACCCAGTGTTCTAGCCAGCCCACTGGAAGTGTAGTTCTACAGCGCAATCTTGCAGACAGAGCAAAATGGCTTGTAAGATAAAAGCTAAGAAATGGTAACCAGGGAGTGAAGGAGACAATGATCTCACTCTGACTTGTTTTGAAGACTCTGAGATTTCTCACTGGATGTGTTTCTTACGTTAATCCTTGGCCAACTGGTTGGAGTGATCATCATTTTTAAATTTAATTTTAACATGTCTTTTAGCCCTGTCCACACTACATAATGAACAGTACTACTGAGTTCACCTAATCTACTCTGTGCTTGTTTTAAAATCTATCCATAAAAGCAGATTTCATACAAAGAGGCTGCATATAAATGACGGAGGAAAAATAACTTGATGTTTATAAATGGTGATTAACCAGCTACTTAGGGACACAATTTGAAATTAAGAAAAAAAAAATTACACATCTTCTCTTATTGGTGACAAATACTAATTTGAAGAACAGATAAAAAATGAAATATAATTTCTTAATTGCATAGACTATAGTGAGACTCAGCATTAATAACCAGGTAAGAATCCAACCTGGTACAGAAGGGTACAATAGGAGGTTGGGAGACTTAAGTTAGAGAGTGGCACCAGTTAGGGATAAATCTCAAATGATGAAAGAGGTTTGCAGAACACTGTGTGACATATAATTATTTGATTGCTCACCCAGTTAGTTATTTTATTAGCTAAGTCCTTTGCTGTTGTAAATGTGCATTGGGACAGCATATAGAAAAAGTGTATGGTATGTTTTAGAGAAAGGTGTTCCCCTAACCAAACTTTTTGGGGTTCTCCTTATTTGCGGGATGTTAGTAGTCCCAACATGGCTGAAATCTGTTTCATAGTAATAGACAATTATAGCAATACAAAAGTTTCCCTCTTGACTCCTCTTTCCCCCCACAAGCAACCGAAGTCTGTTTGTTTTGTATTTCATGTCTCCAAATACTACTCACAAAACTGGATTTATCCCTCTGACTCATATTGTTTTTAATTAATATCATCTGTCCTTGTACTAATTTTTGTTATTGTCTAGTTCAGTTTTTGGAAATTGGTTTTTAGTCACTAACATAATAAACTTAAAAATGGCTTTTGGCTGAAACAGGAGCAGCATCTGTGGGCAATCTATAAAGATTGTGAAATTTCCATGCCACCCAGCAGGTAGATTGAGCAGATCTCCTAGGAAAACCGAGCATCATAATGCCAGGACATAATGGCGCATTCCAGAATGGCTGACATTTGCTGAGCTCTTTTGCACCCATTGTCAGCCCTGTCATTCATCCTACTTAAAGAGCGACTCCGAATACCCTTTCTTCATTTTTGTCTCCTGATCTGCATATAGCCAAAGGAAGCCAAGAGACCCCAATATATGGCCATAAAACATCATGTGTTAACCAAAATTTGAGTGGAACTGACATAAGATGGGTTGTCTTTGTCACTCTTCTCAAATGTGACTGTACTGAAGGATGCAGTTTGTCTTGGGTCAGTTTTTCCAAGAGTTGATAAATCTCATTTCGTGGCACATATCCTTAAACTATCGACTTTTTTTTTTTTTTAAACAGGAAGATAATTCTAGCTTTATCTTCTGAGTAGGAAACTTCCTATAATATAAAATGCAGGCACAAAGGAAAAGAGTCTCTTTATACATTAGTTCCCTTTCCTTTTTTTTTTTTCAACAAAATACTACATGCCAATTTGCCAGCGAAGCTTTGAAAGCTCTAATTTTCCTCTTTGAAGCCTCAAAGGGTGGCATTGGCAAGGATAGATCCTATTTCACATACATAGCCAGCCAGGTTTCCTCTCAATTGCTAGTAACATCTGGTATCCCTCTAGGGTCTATTTGAGATCCGTAATTATTTCTTTACCATGTTAATGATTACAAATATCTCTTTCCCACTACCCTGCTTCTTCCAGACTTTTCTTTCTTTACTGTTGACACACTATTGTAAGAAAAATATTCCTAATTCCATGGTTGAGATCTCTGCCTCACAAAATGATAATCATCAACAGGAAGAATGGTTCATAAGTAATGGTCTGAACCAAGTGATTCTAATACCAAATGTAAGATAATCGCTTTTCTTAGAAACCATCAATCTATTTTTCTATCTCCACTACTCCCTGTGGATCCAAAAATCCCTCTCTCCGGGGACATATTTGGCCTCCAGTATTGTGTGGAAATTTTTTTTTTTTGACAATGCCAGTAATTTGGAAAAAGACCACCCAATATTAACTTGCCTTACTTCCATTTTTTATCTTTATATTGGCAGGGAAGCCAGATTTTCAAACCAACAACTCACTTAGGCTTGGGAAGATATTTAGCCATAATGGATCTACCAACTCCTGACTCCTGAGTATGAAACAGTTCCTTTGACCATTTGGACACACTCAAGCTGGAGTAGGAAAGACACTTCTTGTAGGTCATCTTCCCTATAAGCAATTCAGAAATCATCAATAACCTTTTTACTGACATATAGGAAGATTCTACAACTCTAGGGTTCTTCAACTCTAAGATCAAAGGAAATACACTGAAGTCAGTATTTACATGCTATGTCTTTAGTAATAATAATGATAAAATACAAATTCCAAGATGGATGAAATCTGAGATCTCCCTGCTCCTGAGATTGGGGGTATTCAGAATCCTGCCTGATATCTGTGGACCCTCTTTCCTTAATTACCTAGTATGCTTAGATATTCCAGTGTATTCTGGGGAGTTTGCAATATACCATTTCTCCTCAAAGAGTGGTCCAGAAGCCATGCCTGGACTACTAAGTGTGGTACAACATTTCCCTTCTTGTAACATATAATTAGATTCCAACAGGAGCCTGGCACACATTGAGGAGCAGGACCTATCATTCTGTCTCTTCCCACCTAGAGTGTCAGTGTCCTGAGAGCAGTCTCATGTCCCTGGGAACATGAGAGCCTCCCCAGTGCCTAAACAGAGACTGGCACACTCAGCAGGTGTTCAATAAATATCCGTTGAAAGAATGAAGGAGAGAAAACTTAAGGACAATAAATCATTAAAAGTCTCTGTGTGGGGCAATTCGTAAGTATGAAGGAGTTCTGAGGATGAGCTGAATAAGAATTAGTGGACCAGAGTTAATGGAACAAACTTAGTAGAGAAGACAAGACTTGAACTGGCCATTGAAGGCAGAGGAAGATTCTAGTAAGTGGAAGGATCGCCACAGAATTGGAGTGGGGTAGTAGATAAGAACCAGGGTTAGGAGTAAAAGGGAACCTGCAGGGAGATCCTTCTCTCTTTAACTTCTCCAAAGCCTGTCATAATGGTGGAGGGTCTGCCTCCCTCAGTGTCCCTTGCATCCACCCTCATTTGTGACCACTTTCTTGTACCACTTCTTGGGAGTCAGTTATCAGTCCCCTTACAACTCCGTCTCATACGTGAGCAGAGAGAAATGAGCAGGGACCCCAGCCCTTCATCCCTTTCCAATCCCCAGTAATCTCTCCTGTATATCTTCCCCCTTGCTCTCTCTAGAACTTTCTCTCCTCCCTCTCTTTGGACACCTGATATTGCCTTATCAATGGGTTTGAGCTTATTGAAAGCTAAACGCTTCTAGTGCTTGTGCTTTCCCTATGACAAAAATTCCTGAGGTGGACTTCCAATATGTCCAGGTAATTTTAGTAATTTGGGAAGAAAGGAAAATTCAGGAAAATATATATATAAATATTTCAGTAAATTATACTTCCACAATTTCTGGCAGTGGCTGTAGACCTCTTCCTGCTTTCCTAAAATACACTTTATATATAACAAAATAAATGTAAAACTTGTTAAAAGAGTTGGAAAGCAACACAAAATGCTGGGTTCAAACCTGATCTGTGTCCTCTGGGGAATTTAAAATCTCACATAAAATGATACAGCACAATCAGAACCTTTCTTATCTGTGACCTTATTAATTAAATACTACAACAGGGGCTGGTTGAGAGTAGAAGTAGGACTACATGTGATTAAGATAATTAAATGGAGAAAAATATAAACTGAACTGAAGCAGAAATTTGATTTCCTGCATGACTCATCCAAAGAAACTGAGGATTTTAAAATTTACAAACTTTTTATTTAAAAAGTCAATGAAATGAAACAAGAACAAAACTTTGTGAGCTAATTTAGACAGAAAATAAAGTCAATTTTTCTTCAGGAAAGGAATCTCTGAGGCTGTGCTGGGAAAGCAGTTTACCCGCTCAAAGCCTCCTGCCTCTCCAACTGTGGGCTCCTGGAAGGCACATAACAACATCTTGTGTAATTGCAATAAATTTGAGGAGACTCAGGGGTGGTACTAATAGCATCTCTTTGTATTTTTTCCATGGCTTAAGGAGCAATAACTGATTACTGTAGGCTAGAACTGTTTCGTCCTAGAGATACCTGAGAGTGGTCTATTAATATATTAATATTTCTGTCCATCTATAGACCAATCATTTGATTTATCAAACAATCAACTAACTGATCTATGAATCTTCCTTCCTTCCTTTTTCTCCACTCTCTCCCTCCCTTCTTGTCTTCTCTCCTTCCATACTAAAATCTAAACTAAACCTAGAGTCAGGCAGTTTCCTGGAAGTTGAGCTCTGAATTTTAATCTTACCATGGGTCCTCACTAATAAGATATCACCAGTGTGTGGGACCTGTAACTTCTACACCTATTGAATGAAGGGACTAGATTAGCTCCTTACCAGTGTTGCCACTAGTTAAAGGCATACCTAGCCTCCAGATCAAAGTGACTCCATAGAGATCCCTGACTTAACCACTTCCTGTTTTTGTGACCTTGGTCAACTTATTTGACCTCACTGTGCCTCAGTTTTCTTATCTGTGAAATTAGGATCATAATTGTACCTACTTAGACTATTTAGAAGATGAAATGAAATAATATAAAAAACTTAGAACAGAACATTGTACATATTAAATGTCCAATAAACATTAAGATTATTACTTTTAAATTTTATTTTTAAAAATTTTTACTATTCTATTTTTTATTTTTTTATTTTAATTCTTATATAGTTAATACACAGTGTTATATTAGTTTTGGGTGTACAATATAATGATTCTGCAATTCTATGTATTACGCAGGGCTCATCATGGTAAGTATACTCTTAATCGTCTTCATATAGTTCACTCATCCCCTCATCCACCTCCCCTTTGGTAACCATCAGTTTGTTCTCCATAATTAAGAGTCTGTTTTTTTGGCTTGTCTCTTTTTCCTTTGCCTTGTTTCTTAAATTCCATACATGAATGAAATCATATGGTATTTGTCTTTCTCTGACTTACTTATTTCATTTAGCATTATACTCTCTAGATCCATCCATGTTGTTGCAAATGATGAATGAAAAGGATTTCATTCTTTTTTATGACTGAATAATATTCCATTGTATATTATGCCACTTTTTATCCATCTATCTATCAACGGACATGTGGACTGCTTCCATAATTTGGCTATTGTAAATAATGTTGCAATAAACATAGAGCTGTATGTATCTTTACAACTTCATGTTTTCATATTCTTTGGGTAAATACCCAGTAGTGGAATTACTGGATCATACAGAATTCTATTTTTTTTTTAGGGTTTTTATCAGGAATGGATGTCATACTTGTCAAATGCTCTTTCTGCATCTATTGAAATGATCATATGGTTTTTATCCTTTCTCTTGTTGATATAATGTACCACATTGTTTGATCTGTGAATATTGAGCCAAACTTGCATCCCAGAAATAAATCCCACTTGATCATGGTGAATGATTTTTTTAATATATTGTTGAATTCAGTTTACTAGCATTTTGTTGAGGATTTTTGCATCTGTGTTCATCAGAGATATATGTCTGTAATTCTCTCTCTCTCTCTCTTTTTTTTTTTTTCTAGTGCCTTTATCTGGTTTGGGTATCAGAGTAATGTTGATCTCACAGAGTGAATTTGGAAGTTTTCTTCCTCTTCTATTTTTTGGAATAGTTTGAAAACAATAAGTATTAGCTGTTCTTGATATTTTTTTTAAGATTTTATTTATTTATTTGACAGACAGAGATCGCAAGAAGGCAGGGGCAGAGAGAGAGGAAGAAGCAGGCTCCCTGCTAAGCAGAGAGCCCAATGCAGGGCTTGATCCCAGGACCCTGGGATTATGACCTGAGCCTAAGGCAGAGGCTTTAACCCACTGAGCCACACAGGTACCCCTTAGCTGTTCTTTTTATGTTTGGTAGAATTTGCCTGTGAAACCATCTGGCCTGGACTTTTGTTTTTGGGGAGTATTTTGATTGCTGATTCCTAGTAATCAGTCTGTTCAAATTTTCAGTTTCTTCCTAGTTCAGTTTTTGTAGGTTTATGTTCCTAAGAATTTATCCATTTCTCCTAGGTTATCCATTTGCTGGCATATAATTTTTCATAATATTCTCTTATAATCCTTTGATTTCTATGCTGTTGGTTGTTATTGTTCCTATTTCATATCTGATTTTGTTTATTTGTGTCTTCTCTACTTTTTTTATGATGATGAGTCTGGCTAAAGTTTTATCAATTACATGGATCTTTTCCATGAAAAGCTAACCAGTTTCTGGTTTAATTTGTTTGTTCTTTTGGGTTTTTTGTTTCTATACTATTTATTTCTGATCTAATGTTTATTATTTCCTTTCTTCTACTGACTTTTGGTTTTGTTGTTTTTTTCTTTAAATGTAAGGTTAAGTTGTTTGAGATTTTTCTTACTTCTTGAGATAGACCTGTATTGCTATAAAATTTCCTCTTGGGACCGCTTTTCATGCACCCCAAGGATTTTGGACCATTGTGTTTTTATTTTCATTTTTTTTCCATGTATTTCTTTATTTCCTTTTTGATTTCATGGTTGACCTGCTCATTGTTCAACAGCATTTTATTTAATCTCCTTGTATTTGTGTGCTTTCCAGATATTTTCTTGTGATTAATTTCCAATTTCATAGTGTTGTGGACGGAAAACATGGTATGGCCTCAGTCCTTTTGAATATGTTAAAACTTGTTTTGTGGCCTAATATGTGATCTACTCTGAAGAACGTTCCACGTGCACTTGAATTGATTATGTATTTTGCTGTTTTAAGATGGAATATTCTTAATATATCTGTTTGATCCATCTGGCCCAGTGTGTCATTCAAAACCACTATTTTGTATGATCTGTTGATTTTCTGTTTGGGTGATCTATTGTTATAACTAATGTGTTAAAGTCCCCTATTATTATTATCTTACTATCAACTATTTCCTTTATGTTTGTTTTTAGCCTCTTTATGTATTTGGGTGCTCTCATGTTGAGTGCTTAAGTATTTACCACATTATATCTTCTTGTTGGATTGTTCCCTTTATGATTTTGTAGTATCCTTGTTTGTCTCTTATTACAGTGTTTGTTTAAAAGTCCATTTTGTCTGATATAAGTATTACTACCCCAGATTTCTTTTCACTTCCATTTGCATGATAATTGCTTTTCCATCACTTCATTTTCTTTTTTTTTTTTTTTAAAGATTTTATTTATTTATTTGACAGAGAGAGATTACAAGTAGGCAGAGAGAGAGAGAGGAGGAAGCAGGCTCCCTGCCCGATGCGGGACTCGATCCCAGGACCCTGGGATCATGACCTGAGCCGAAGGCAGTGGCTTAACCCACTGAGCCACCCAGGCGCCCTCCATCACTTCATTTTCAATCTGCATGTGTCTTTAGGTCTGAAGTGAGTTTCTTGTAGGCAGCATATACATAGGTCTTACTTTCTATCCATTCTGTCACTCTGTGTCTTTTGATTGGAACATTTTGTCCATTTATATTCAAAGTAATTACTGATAGGTATGTACTTATTACAATTTTGATATTTGTCTTGTATTTGTTTTTGTAGTTCTTCTCTGTTCCTTTTTACTCTTGCTCTGTTCTCTCATGATTTACTGGCTTTCTTTAACGATACACTTGGATCTCTTTCTTTTTAGTTTTGCATATTTATTACTGGTTTTTGATTTGTGGTTACCATTAGGTTTTTATATAACATCTCCTGCATATAGCCATCTATATTAAGTTGATGGTCACTTAAGTGTGAATATATTCTTCACTCCTTTTCTCTCCACAGTTTAGGTATAGGATGCCATACTTTACATCCCTTTAAAAAATTCTTTTTAAAGATTTATTTTATTTATTTAAGAGAAATAGAAAGAGTAAGGGAAGGAGCACAAGGAGAGGGACAAGCAGAATCCATGCTGAGCATAGAATTTGATGAAGGACTCCATCCCACAACCTTGAGATCACAACCTGAGTCAAAACCAAGAGTTGGATACTCAACCAAATGAGCCACACAGGTGCCCCTTTACATCCTTTTATTTTATGAATCCCTTGACTGTTTTTTATAGATTTACTTAGTTTTACAGCTTTTGTGCTTCATATTTTTCTTAATCCTACTTATGATCTTTCCTTCCACTTAAAGAGTCCCCTTTAACAATTCTTGTAGGGCTGATTTAATGGTCATGAATTCCTTTAACTTTGGTTTGTCCGGGAAACTCTTTATCTCTCTTTCTATTCTGAATAGTAGCCTTGCTGAATAATGTATTCTTAGCTGCAGGGTTGTTTTTTTGTTTTTTTGTTTTTTTGGTTTTTTTCTCCTTTCAGCATTTGTAGTGTATCATGCCACTCCCTTCTGGCCTGCAAAGTTTCTGCTGAAAAATCAGTTGATAGCCTTGTGGGATTTCCCTTTTATGTAACTGTTGTCTTTTCTCTTGCTTTTAAAATTCTCTATTTACCACTATCTTTTGCCATTTTAATTGCTATGTGTCTTAGTGTGGACAGCCTCAGATTGATTTTGTTGTGGGTTCTCTCTTCCTCCTGAATATAGATTTCTGTTTCTTTCCCCAGATTCAGGGAGTTTTCAGATATTATTCTTTCAAATAAATTTTCTGTCCCCTTCTTTCCCTTTGATTCTGGGATCCCTATAATGTAAATGTTAATACACTTGATAGTACCACTGACTTCTCTCAGTCTATTTTAATTTATTATTGTTTTTCTCTCACCTGTTCAGCTCAATTGCTTCCCATTCCTCTGTCCTTCAGGTCACTGATCCATTCTTTTGCTTCCCCCAGTCTACTATGTATTCCATTGAGTATATTTTTAATTTCAGTAATTAAGTCCTTCATCTCTGATTAGTTCTTTATTTATGTTTTCTGTCTCTTTGTTAAAGACCTTCCTGGGGTTCTCCATTCCTCTCCAGTCCAATGAGTATCGGTATGATCAATACTTTAAATTCTCTGTCAGACATGTTACTCATCTCCATTTCATTTAGGTCTCTTGCTGTGGTATTGTTCTGTTCTTTCATTTAGGATATATTCCTCTGTCTCCTCATTTTGTCTAACTCTCTCTACATCTGTTTCTGTGTATTGGGACAGTTAGCTGTGTGTCTGCTCATGAAAGTAGAGGCCTTATGTAGAAAAGTTCCTGTAGTGCCCTGCAGTGCAGTGCCCCTGTGCACCAGAACCTTGTACTTCAGAGGTGTCCCTTAGCATGTTACATGTGCCCTACTGTCATAGCTGAGCTGCTTTTGCCTTCAGTCCAGTTATCTAAAGTTATTCTCTTTGCCTGTTGTTGGCAGGATTTGTTTCCTGTGTTGTTTGTGGGCCACTCTGGGGCCACCTTGGGCTTGAGCTGAGTCAGACCAGGTGTTAGCAAGTTTGGCATAGTCTATTGTGAAAGGAGACCTGGAACCAAGCTCTGGCTGGAGGGGCTGTGGCCACAGGAGAATGCAAAGTTGAACATGCTGTTAGCAAGCTAGGTGGAAAGTTTTGATGCTAGACTAGTTCCACAGGTGTCCATGCATCTAGGCTGGAAGGCAGAAGGGAAATGGCACTTGCCAGTTCCTCCATTCCTGGAGAAGTCTCCCAGTGAACCTGCCCCTCTAGCACATGCTCTGAGATTAGTAAACAAATCTCTCTCTCATATACCCCAGATGTTTTTCAAAATGCTGCTTCTCTGCTATATCTCACAGGGATATTTATTGTGCTGTCTTTTTAAAAGAGGGGGACTCAGTTTCTTCTCAGCCTCCCAGCTTTCACAGAACCAAGCCCACAGATATTTAAAGTTCCAGGTGTTAAGCTTTGGTGATCATAAAAACTTGTAAAATTCAGCCTCTCTGGTTTCCAAAGCCAAGTGTTATGGGGATTTATCTTATCCACATGCATTCTCCATGTGGGCTCCCTGATGTGAGAATCTGTTTATTTCTACTCTTTGTACCTACAGTGTCCCTTCCTCCCTTGGGATAGTCCCTCAGGTCCATTTAGCTTCCAACCACATCTCTGCCCTTCCTACCCTCTTTGATATAGCCTCTTCTGTATATTTACCTATGGATAGTCTGTTCTGCTGGTCTTCAGGTCATTTTCTGGGTTATTTACACTAATGTATGTATTATCAGACTGCATCTATGAGGCAAGATGAGCTTATGGTCCCCCCTACTCCACCATCTTCCCTAGAAGTCACGATTATTAAATTTCTCTAAATAAAAACAAAGAAATGTGCCAATTTGAGAGATGAGACTAAACTCAGAAGATTAAATGATACGTGGAAATTCAACACCACAGGTTTTCTCTCTGTAGCCTGCTGTTTAGTCTCCTGAGACTCCCCATTGTCCTAGAAATGAGCAAACTGGGCAAACTTGTAATTAAATGAAAGGGACTTTCTATAGAAATACACAAATTACATATGCACACATATAATTATGTTAAATTCCTTTAAAATAACAATAATTCATGTTTAAATGCACTAATGCATGTCATGTTTAAATGCACTGAGGGGTCTAGTCTGGCCCCTCCACTGCATCCCAGCAGAGCTCAGGATGTTCTCTGAAGAGGAGTGTTGATGATGAAGGGGATTCATGCCTCCTTTTTCCAGCACACAGAAGTTATGTTGCATGACCATCACTATTGAGCACCAAGCAATTTTTCACCCACCCTGGAAATGCCTTTTTAATGCTCCAATCCATGTATCTGTGGCTCTTTTCCAGTTTTTGAAAACTACAGACAAACTATCAACTTAAATCAGAGTTCTAATCACTTCAGTTTCAATTTAATGGCATTTTCCAGTTTCCAGGCCTCTGTTCTCTCCATATGTTACTGGTCAATCTATTTCAGCTGCTAAGTCAGGAAATGAAGGAGTGAGCCCTGGCCTGCTGTGGCCTGCTGTGTCCTGGGGAATCCCAAGGGTGCTGGACAAATTGGGAGCACAGCTCCTGGCTGGATTTGCTAACACTGTTACCCAAGAAACTCAGATAAACTTGTCGCAAGAGAGGCCAATGAGTCAAGAGACAAGGGTTTGAAAAAGAGAAAGAGAAAAATTTATTTTGGATGCCAGCAGCCAGAGCAGGTGGCAGGCTCAAGCCTTGACAGGTGACCTCTCCACTAGCAAGATGGACATCTAGAGATTTATAGGCAGAGAAAGGTTTGGGGAGTACATACAAGAAAGCAAGCAGAGAGTGTATGATCACAAGCGGGGGTTGGTATGTGTTCAGTGGTGATTATGGGCAGAGAACGGGCCCTGTGTGGTGTGGTTTTCTAGGCATTCCATTGCTTTCAGGGCTTTTATGGCTTGGTGATTGGAAAGTTCTGGTCATAGCAAAATGTCTTCATCAGTGCCTCAAGGGAGGACAATAAGAAATAAGAAATAAGAGCCTCAGTTACAGCATGAGTTAATGGTCTTGCTTATTTCTGGTTTTAGCTCCTGGGAACTAGAGTTGAGCAAAGGAGCTCACTGACACATATGGCAGCCCTTTGTAGAACAAGATAAAATGTCAGCTTCCCTAAATGTGGTCTGAAGGGAGTACCAGGAAAGGAACATGCATTGATTTTAGTAAAGAATTATTCATACTTTGGTTCTGAAGTCAGTCAATCACCTTCTGTTGACATATTTGCCTCTTGGTATTCTAGGGAGTTTCTATTCTATATTAAGCCTAAAACTGGGATCACTGTTATTTCTTTTTCACTTGTTCTGATGGTTGTTTCTTCTGTGTGTATGTGTGTGTGTTTGTGTACACCTATTTTTATGTGTGTGTGTATGTATGTCTATGTGTCCAGTCTGAGCCTCTGACTAGTACTGAGGTCAAATGGAGTAAAGGTGAAGGCTGCTACTGGAAGCCTGGAGAGAGTTGCCAACTGTCCATCTCTGACATGTGTGGGGGAGCACAGGGAGCAAAGCTAATCTTACACAGAAGTTGAGATCACTGATGCCCTCCTCTCTCCTCAAACAGCATCACTTTCCTTATCTAGTTGGTAATTCCCCTCCTGGTTTCCCTATGGGGCTTCCTCCCTCAAGGCTACCATTCCTAAAACTTGCTTCCCCAATCCCCTCAGCCACTCCCATGCCCCAGCCATGCAAAATGCCTATTGTCCTGCCTCTTTCTTAGAGGAGCTTGCTCTCAGCTAGTTATCTTGTGGGATGATTTGCTAAGGCTTATACTCAGGTTTTAGAGATTGTTAACAACTTAATTTGTAATTTCTCCTATGTAACAAATTCGTATTTAAACTAGCAGTTCTCAAACAGTGTTTTACCTCCCTTCAATTCCCCCGTGTAATCATCTGACAGTAGCCTTTGAGGATTCTCAATAGGGAAGAAGTTTGAAGGGAAAATAAAACTCTTCTGACATCTTCCATTGTCACCATGAAAGTGCCTACCTACCTCTACATGAAACTCAAGGCAACATCCCCCAGTATTTAGAGGTAGCTGTTGCTCTTCTAGGATTTCTAGTCCATTTGGCTAATTACTTTCTAGGTTTCCCCTACTAAAGTCTCAGAACCAGAATACCATGTAAGAGAGGTGGTGGCCAGAGAGTTGTGACTGAAACTTCACATTGTGTTTTTCTCACTGGCTTATAACCAGGATTTTATCATGTTTATTGCATATGTTAACATCACCAAAGTGGGTTATCAGGAATGAGCCAGCTGACCTGGGTAGAGTTAGGGCAACAAGGGACCTGTTTATTTTAATGTATTTTAAAATGGCTCAAGCCCTATTTACTGTCTGGTTATGTTGCTTAGAAACCTCATAATTCTGACCTGAATCCAAGTTATAAATGGAACATTTGGAAAACTATGGGAAAATATTCTTGGAACTCTATCATTATTCAGGAAATTTTTTTCCATGTTAATGCTGTATGACTCTTATATGTAGGTATAACTTCATAGATATTAACTTAAAACAACCTATTTTGGGGTGTAGTCCCTATATGATAAAGGAGGACACATTATCTGTTCTATTGCCCAAGTTCCTGCCTCGGATGATAAGAGACCTTGGGGGACTTTAATATCCAAAAGTGCCCTTTTAGCAAGCAGGTTTCTCAGTTCTGACTCTCCCCCTCTCCAGTGAACCTTTGCCCCACCTCACTTGAGCCAATCACTGTAAGAGTCATGCACAGTTTATTTTCAATAGCTTTAATTTCTCTACCACCAAAATCACTCATTTAAATTCTGTTATTTTCTTCCTATCCCTCCTGCTTGCCAGTGTAATCACCCCCACTGCAACTATTCTTCAGCCACACTGACAGCCCTATCAGTTGGCCTCCTCTACATTCTCCTTCACTGTCCCACCCCCACCACCTTGTTCTTACTTTCTCAATATCAAGCTTAGATTCCAGGGCCCTTCATTTCAATCACTTATTTTATTTATTCCCTTAATCCTTCCAACCCTCTGTCCTTTCATCAGACCCTAACAAAACAACCTGAAGGCAGGGAGACAAATACTGCTGAAGAAAATTACACACTCAGGAAAATCTGTACCTGGAGATTCAAGGTCTCCAGCTTCTCCTGTCATGGCATCATTGCCTAATAAGCCTACTGCATTTCTTTGGCATCTCATTCACATTTCCTCTACAATGACAATTTCAAAATTTGTATATGCTCCTTAAACCTTTGAATCCTAGGGCATCTGGGTGGCTCAGTAGGTTGAGCATCAAACCTTTGATTTCTCAGGTCATGACCTCAGGGTCCTGGGATCCAGTCCTGTGTTGGGCTCCACACTCTGCACCAAGCGTGGAGCCCAACACTGCCCCATGCTTGCTCTCTCTCCTCTCTCTGTCTCAAATAAATAAACAAAATCTTGAAAACAATGACAACCTGTGCATCCCTTTCTCCCTCATCTCTCAACTGCAGATGGTTCTTTGTTTTGATAAAATGTAAATCACCAGGTGAGAACTCCTCAACTCAGAATGACCAAACTCATTCTCCTCTCTTCTCATCACAAAGGAGGTGCATGCCTCTTTCCCAGTGTCAGGTCTTTCACCCATGTTCAGAAGTCCATCTCTCTTACATCTGATAAACCCTGTGCAGGTGTTTCTCTCCTGCTGTGCTACAGCACACATAGCATTCCTGAACTCTTCACATACCTGTTGAACGAAACTATCTTTGTTGAGTTGTAGCAGTAAGAGTCATGATGGAATCTGCCAGACAAAATATCAGGGGATACTGATTCGGTGTCATGGCATATTCTAGTATTTTTCAAGTGTACCATCCCACTCATATAAAGCTTCTCTATATATAATAAATTATTTTGTAGGCACTTTAGGTATGCTAGAGTCATCTTTAAAACAAACAGATATATAAACCAGCAAACAAAAATGCTCCCTCTATTGCCCTATCTTTTCAGAGAAGATGTCTGTATTCTATCCCTCTATTTCTTCACCAGCCTTCACACCTTAACTTTCATCTGTTCAACTCCCCACTTGCCCCCATACCTGCCCCTACAAAGTCCATCAGTGAATTTTCCCTTTCTCCTCTCATCTTGCTCTTTCAAAAGCATCCATCCTAGTAGACTATCCCTTCTACCTCAAAACAGAAAGATGACATTGTTCTCTCCTTGTTTTCTTCAGAATCCTTAAGCCATGTCTCAGTCTGTTTCACTGCTGGTTCCATGGCACTGTGAACACCTCCTCAGTGTCGAATCTCCATTACCTTCATAGCTAAACCAGTGTTATCCAGGTAGTCAAGTCGCAGGCTCACAGCCAATGAATTGTGGAGGACTTGACTTCACTCTCAACATTTGTGTGGGTTTTGTGTGGCTCCGGTTTATCATTAGAATCCTCTTCTGGAGCTTACCAAACTTGGGTTCAGGGATGGACACGTGACCCAGTTCTAGTTAACAAAAGGAGAGTTTTAGTAGGAACTTCAGAGGGAAAATCTTCCTCCTTCTTTGAGAAAATAAGAGAACCACTCTCCTTTTTTCTATGGAAAAGAAGCATGTAGCCATGCAAATTTTAAGCAGCTATACTGCAACTACATAAAAGAGTCAGGCTTGAGATGGAAGCCAACACCACATAAGGCAGTGCCCAGACATGGGAAGAAATTGAGAAGCTAACGGCATGATTAAATTGCTGAATATAACCAATCCTAAGTCCCATATTCCCACTTGGCTTTCTCATTTAATAATCCATTATTGCTGGAGTCAGTCTGGATTGGTCTAATTATTTACAACCAAGCTCATTGTTTCTAACTCAATGGCCTTTAATTTGTGGATTTCCTCTAGGGTCTGATTGTTTTCCTCTTCCCCATTTTCATCCATCCCCAGGGCTCTGGTAACCATTTATATGTTGATGGTAAAAATTGTATCTCTAGACCAGACCTCTCCCCTAAAGTTTAGACGTATATATTCAAGTGCTGATTAAGTATCTCCCCATAGGTGGTTCAAAGGTAACTTAAACTCATCAAGTCCAGAACTAAACTGATCTCCGATCTTACCACTTCCCCAGGCCCTCATATAGAACCTGTTTCTCCTACAGGGTTCCCTAGCTTAATAAATGCACGAACCTGATCTTTGGAGTCATCTCTACTTTGCTCCTCATATTTAGAAGGTAGTATTGGCACTTCCTGCCAATACTACCTTCTAAGTAACTCTAATGCATCAGTCTCCTTCTGTCTTTACTGCTTTTGCTTTGGTCCAAAGCTCTAACATCTTTGCCTGAAACATGCAAGAGTCTTTCCTAATTGACCTCCCTGCCCTACATGTTCCCCTCTCTGATGCATTAGCTACTTTATAACCTGAAGGAGCTTTGACAAATGAAAATTTGATCATGATGTTCTCTGCATAAACTTTTAAAGGTCCAGAATCATTATAGTAAATATCAACCATCACATTAATTCTGCCCCAAACCATAATAACAGTAATAGTTGTAACAGCTTCATATTTCATCTGCTTGGTTTATTTACCAAACTCCTAAGTTCTTTACAACATTTGCTCTTCCCAATGACACCACAAAGAAGCTATGACATTGTCATTCATTTATAAGAAGGGAAACTGAGGTTAGAAGGGAGATCAGGTAACCTTCCCTAGGTTAGTTACCCATCTGGAAATCTGGAAGTTGGGATTTGAACCCAGGTTTGCTTGATTCCAGAAACTGAGTTCTTTTTTTTTTTTTTTTTAAGATTTTATTTATCTATTTGACAGAGAGAAATCACAAGTAGATGGAGAGGCAGGCAGAGAGAGAGAGGGAGGAGGAAGCAGGCTCCCCGCTGAGCAGAGAGCCCGACGCGGGACTCGATCCCAGGACCCCGAGATCACGACCTGAGCCGAAGGCAGCGGCCTAACCCACTGAGCCACCCAGGCGCCCCCAGAAACTGAGTTCTTAATTGGCACTGCATATGACTACAAGCTCTATGATTTAATCCCTCCTCACCTTTCTAGCTTCACCTCAGGAAACGCCATACCAGTCTACCAGTCTTCTTCCTGTTCCTCAAATATGCAGCCCACCCTTATCAGCTCCTTCTCTCTGGAGCATTCTTTCTCTCCCTGCTTCTGAGACAAGTCCCTACTGAGCAGAGAGCCCAATGCAAGGCTCGACCGACCTCAGGACCCTGGGATTATGACCTGAGCCAAAGGCTCAGGACTTGCCAATGTGGTATCTCCTAGATATCATAAAAAACTCGGGTTCTTTATGTGCTTTATAGTCCACAGCCTCTATTTCATCTTTATGGGCCATGAAATAGTACATGGCAACACTTGAGCATGCTGCAAAAAAGGCTAGCTTGGTTGATTTATTGGATTTCCTAGGTCTTATTTTTTTTTTTTACATTGATTTGGGCCATTTGTCCTTGAGATAGTTTGGCACTTAGGGACCAATGGAGCTTAGGATGTTTAGGAGACCATACAGTAGAACACAGGAGGCCAAAGATGACAAAAGTATGCTATGGCTTGCTGCAAAGGCTTGTGTATACCTGAGATCCAGTTCAGTGTTTTGGCAGCAGATGGAATTTTCAGACAGCCTCCAGGGTCATCCCAAGTGGCTAGAATTATTATCCACACACCCTTCTTATGGAAATTAATCCAGATACTTGGATAGACACATACCTCAGGCTCTCAAAATGAGAGATATCTGTGATCACCCATGACTTTTTGGAGCAGACCCTCAATTACCATTCAAACTCAGCATGAAATATTTTCTTGAAGAATCAGAGGAAAAAGACCTCAATATCACTGTTAAGAAACAGAAAATGGGGGCACCTGGGTGGTTCAATTCATTAAACCTCTGACTCTTGATTCTGCTGAGGTCATGATCTCAGGGTCATGAGATCAAACCCCACATGAGGTTCTGTACTGAGTGTGGAGTTTACCTAAGGTTCTCTCTCTCTCTCTCTCTCTCAAAAAAATTAGTAAAAATTAAAAATAAAAATGATTTCTGTTGCTAAGTAGTTTTAACTAATCTAGAAAACAGCAACTCTGTGAATAGGAATTTGTCCTTAAGGACCCACAGTCAAATTGCTTCACTACTTTTATAGCAGCACTAACCAAGCTCAATATGTGTTTTAAGTCCAAGAAATAGTCATGCATTTCCAAGATGATCCTCTTGAATACATAGTATAGAGAGCATTAGGCTGCTTGACCCCATGGTTAACAATATAAAAAAATTTTAGTTGTTTCTAAGAGAATGTCTTAAAAGCTCTATTAATAGAAGTTTCTCTTCTTTCTATCATGTAAAATTAAAGAAATGAACAGAGTATTCTTTTCAATTATTCCTTTTTTTAAAGGCCTAGACCCAAAGATAGATAGGAAAGAGCTCACCATGTACTCCTTCTGATACTATTTATGTTGTATCATCAGAATAGTCTGTTACCTATTTGTAAAGCAAAAGAAACCTGAAATGTTTCCTATTAAGACTTCAGAGGTGGGACACCTGGGTGGCTCAGTGGGTTAAGCCTCTGCCTTTGGCTCAGGTCATAATCCCAGGGTCCTGAGGTCGGTCGAGCCTTGCATTGGGCTCTCTGCTCAGTAGGGAGCCTGCTTCCCCTCCTCTCTCTGCCTGCCTCTATGCCTACTTGTGATCTCTCTCTCTCTCTGTCAAATAAATAAAATCTTAAAAAAAAAGAAAAAGAAAAAGACTTCAGAGGCATTTGAATATTTCATTAACTTCATTTGAAATTTGGATATTTGAAATTATATACAGCAATCTACAGTATGTTGCAAAAAAGTGCTTTTAAAAATAATATATTGTAATAGTGGTGGAATACACTGGACCAGTGAAACTTGATCATTTAAAGACTAGTGTTTTGGAGGAAATTTGAGAAATTCTTCAAGTTGGCAATTGAGTTTGTCCCTCACCCACCTGGCAACAAAATTCAGGAAGTACAAGATGAACCACACATTTGGCAATGTCTATGAGAATTATCACATCCTTGGTGAGGAAATTTAGAAGTACCATCCATGGAAAATCTGAGAAAAGCAAAGCCTTCCAGCAGGAAAGCTCTCAAGCTCTATGCTATCCCTGGGATGGTCTCAGTTTCAAGTCCTGCCATTTTCCATTTAAAGTGAGCATAGTGCAGTTGCTTTCAAAATTGTCTGCAGAGTCAAAGAGTATTGGATTTCAAACCCAATGGGAGAAATGGGCAAAGTCCATTTTAAGCAGTTAATATTACCAGATATATCATGCATTAAAATATCCAGATGGCAATCCAGCAAGACAGGTCTAAGATTCACATTCATGGAAGTTATCCAACTCAAGTCTTGGAAAAGCTCAAATCTATGCTCTGACAACTGGGGATCCACCCCCAGCTCTGGAAGTTTTATAGCTTTCACACAGCCACAGAGATAATGCATACTGTACATGGTTTATTTGAAAATCATTTCAAATAATGTGAATATTTTATAAACCATGGAACACCATGCAAATTATCCTTCTCTATCCCCATTCACTGTTTCTGGATCATATCCTTTTACCAACTCTAGGCTTTTGTTCTATGAATAATTCCTGACACACAGAGAAGATCACCATGGGAAGATGGAAGCAGAGATGGAAATGATGTGTCTATAAGCCAAGGAACACCAAGGATTGCTGGCAACTACCAGAAGCTGGGAGAGAGACATCAAATAGATTTTCCTTCAGAGCTTGATTTCCTTCCTAAGATTCTCCTTAGGAGATTCTGCTTAGGAGAAACAACTACTGCTGACACCTCGATTTCAGACTTCTGGCCTCCAAAACTACAAAAGAATAAATTCCAATTGTTTCAAGTCACTAGATGCGGGGTCATTTGTTACAGCATCCCTAGACTTCCATCTGAAAGCTGGACCTTCAAATTTCTTAACATTCAGCAATCCCATTCCTTGGAAAATATCCCAATAAGCTTTTACACATGAAAATCTTACTCATAAAATGTTGCATTTTGTTCACAAAATGCTGCAACTTGTTCCACCATTTATTGGATAATACAGTATAGTCACAAGCTGCAATATCTATGCAGCAATGAAAATGAACTACAACTACATGCAACAACATGGAGAAATCTTGGAAATCTAATGTGTGAAAAAGTCAGTCCCGGAAGACTACATATGGTACAATTTTATTTTTATAGAACAAAATACTAGCAAGAGTAAGCAAAATATTAAACATACATATATCTTCGACTAAGCAGTTTCTTAAAAACTAAATATGGTCTTACCATATAATTAAGCAATTTCCCTTTTAGGCAGTTATTCCCAGAGAAATTAAAAGTTAGGTTCACACTAAACCTGTACACAAATGTCCATAGTAACTTTATTCATAATATTAAAAAAACAGAAGCAAACTAAATTCTTCCAACAAGCAAATAGTTGAACACACCATGGTACATCTATACCATGGAATACTACTGGGCAATTAAAAAACTTGTCGATAAACATAACAATTTGGATGGATCTCAGAGAATTATGTCCTGTGAAAAAAGCCAATCTCAAAACTTTGCATATTGTATGATTGCATTATATAACATTCTCAAAACGACAAAAACTAGAGATGGAGAACAGATTATGGTCACCAATGGTTAGAAAGAAGTAGGGGAAGAAAGGTGACTATGGCTATGAAAAGATGTTCTGAGGATCCTTGTGATGGAACTATTCCATTGCTTGACTGTGGTGGTGACCACACAAATCTATCTATGTGACAAAATCACATAGAACTAAACACATACATAGACAAATAAGCACACATAAAACTAGTGAAATTGGAATCAAGTTGATGGATTGTATTAGTGTTTTTAAAAAAAGTGAATTCAGACTCCCCATTCATTCATTGATTCATATATTTATTCAATAAATATTTGCTGAGTATATTATATATGAGCCACTATGCCATCAAACTAATTCATTGAAGTTGTGGGGTAGGCTACAATGGAAAAATGTCCAATTCCTGCAGCATGTAAAACAGAGAGATCTCACCTCGTCATCTGGGTAAGTGAAGGCTTTCCTAAGAGCACTGCTGAAGGTAAAACTTAATGGATAAGTAAGCAGAAGCTAGGATCTTGGCATTGGGAGAAGGAAGTGTTTCAGGCAGAGAGAATGTATGTGTACACTCGAGTGTTGCCTTGAGCTGGGAAACAACATGGCTTAGAGGAACTGAAAGATGTTCAACAAGATTGGAGCAAAGAGACTAGGGGACAGAGAAGCAAGATGCAGATGAGTTATTCAGGAGCTTGACAGAGTGTTGTAGGCAAGTTCATGGGAGGGTGTGGCTGAGGGGGAATGAATAAGAAGACCCTAGGAGTTGAGAGCGTCAAGGAAGTAAGACACCAAGGAGTTGTATAGGTCATCTATAGGAATAATGATCATTGTAGGAGTCCTGTCAGAGAGGAGATGGATGCCGAAGTCTTAAGTGGATAGAAGGAAGTGGCACCAAATGTGGCACCAAGGAGTAGCTGGAGAAATTTTATCTCGTGCCGCATAATCTCCATTAACCTCCCAGAGTTACCCAAATAGTAGTTGTAGTTGTCATCACTGTCATAGTAGTAGTCGTTGTCGTCATCGTCGTCGTTGCCGTTGTCGTTGTCGTGATGATAAAATTATTGATAGGGGCAAGAGATCAATTGCTGCATGGTAGCATAAGAAATTACGTGTTTTGAATACTAGATCAGATTGATGCCTGGGGGAGGGACTGAACTTTTTTGCTAGAGCCCTCCTATCTTCAGCTTCTTCTATGTTGGCTTCTTCCAGTTTATAGGTTAAGTCCAAATCTTCCTTATTGTAACATCCTCTCTTCACACTCCATCTACTCTAGCAGCTACTCACTCTTTACAGCTGAACTTACATGAAGAGTTGATGACAGTGGAAGGGTAGTGTCAGAGTTGTCCCTGGGGACAAGAGAAGGACATTGGTTTCTAAGGTCACCTCTATTCCTGTCTTTCAGCTCCCACTCCCATCCCAGGTTACTCCCACTCCCATCCCACTCCCATCAGCTCCCACTCCCATCCACTGAAATGATTGAAGATTCTTTGTATTTTAGCCTGGCTTATGGAGAGAGGGGTAAAGTTGGGAAAGACAAAAGCTGCTTCCTGTCATAAAGGGCCAGAGGAGAAACTTTCTGAAGGCCTGAAGTTGGGCAGCCTTATCTATCTAGTTACAAAGGTATAGCCTCAGGAGAACACTGTCGCTTCTTCATGTGACATGAGATAGAGTAATGTGGAGAAAAGTTCCTGGACTATTGATTTGCCTTACTATTCACCAGTTCTTCATGAGAGTTTTAATTAACTTGTCACAATTCATTCTAATTGTAGGAAATTTTTTAAAAAAACACAAGGTTAGGCACGCCTGGGTGGCTCAGTGGGTTAAAGCCTCTGCCTTCAGCTCAGGTCATGATCCCAGGGTCCTGGGATTGAGCCCTGTGTCAGGCTCTCTGCTCCACAGGGAGCCTGCTTCCTCCCCTCTCTCTCTCTGCCTGCCTCTCTGCCTACTTGTGATCTCTCTCTCTCTGTCAAATAAATAAAATCTTTTAAAAATAAATAAAATAAAATAAAAACCACAAGATTAAAGTATTATTTGGCCTAGTATCAAATAATGTAATATTAAAGTTTAATGTCATAAATAAATAAACAAATCTTGAAAAAAAAAAAAAGATTAAAGCCCAAGCAGATCACTAGGAAATCTGGAGTTGCCTGACAGCCAACAGGAACCTAAAGCACATTGATAGTTGAGGACCATTTTACTCGTAGCATACATAGCCTTCAGTGGAGAAAAGCACCAGCCAGAAATTCAGGGTATTCTTGACAGGAACCCAAGTGCATGAGCATTTTCATGTTAGAAAAAGAAAAGTCCCACAGAGCTGTGTATTGGATACAAGGACCCCAAAGATAAGAAAGCATTAAAGGAGAAGAATAGGCAAACAAAATGACAGTTGTAAAGAGGTATAAGGCTAAGCAAAATAAGCCAGTCAGAGAGAGACTACTATCCTATGATTTCACTCATATGTGGAATTTAAGAAACAAAACCAACGAATAAAGAGGAAAAAAAGAGACAAACTAGAAAATAGACTCTCAACTATAGAGAACAAACTGATGGTTGCCAGAAGAGGAGTGGGTGGGTGATGGGTGAAATAGATGATGGGGATTAAGGAACATGCTTGTTGTAATGAGTGCCAGATAATGTATGGAAATGCTGAATCACTGTACAGTACACCTGAAACCAATACAACACCATATGTCAACTATATTGGAATGAAACTCTTAAAGACAGAGATAGCATTCCAGTACAGCTTTAAAAAGAGACTATTATTTACCTTTTCTTAACTTCATAATTATAAAGTACAAATTTAATGAAAATGTGCTACATGGATATTAATGCATGAACATGAGAAATAATGCAAACTCTAGCCAATTACTATGAAAGCCTGAGGTTGCCTTCTGTTTGACACATGCCTGATTGTATACACTTTGATTGACATATTTTATTAATATTTACGGTGTGTGAGTTACGCACTTCTCTAAATGAAACTATGTGCAATGCTTTGCAGTTTTCTTAATAGACTGATAACTTCATGCCATCAGGAGAAACTCCAGATTTCCATTTTATGAAGTAAGAGACCAAATTAGCATTCTTGTTTTCCAAAAATGATGAGCACATGTATCAACCAAGTGCTTTGAGGCTTTCATGTCTTGTTTATTTATAGGAAGTGTGATACCTTTTCAAAAACCAAAGACTAACCCTTTGGCTTATAGTTGTGTCTGAATAGCTGTTTGTAATGTTTGATCCCAGGGAATCAATGAAGACCAGCATATTGGTGGATGATATTGAACATCATCCACTCATGCCAGTTTTACCTCCTCCACTGACGGCAATATGACCTTTTCTTTCATCTTAATGGTCAAACAGTTGGTAAATCCACCTGGTACTTACTTGCACCCTCATGATTTTAAACTCCAAAATACTGCATCTCCATGCCTACTGCCCATGATATACTCTCTTATCCATTGCCCTTCCAGGCACCACACCTTTCTGGTTTCCCATCTACTGCTATAGTTCCTTCTAAATCTGTTCTGTGGACTTATTTCTCCCTCCTCCCAGTTCAACCTTCAGAAATTTTTCAGGGTTCCATCCTCAATTCAACAAGCATTTTTGAGCACCAACGAATGCACTAGGTGTGATGATCAATGCTAAGATGTAAAGATGATAAGACACACAAAGCCTGAGACAGGCATATCAATAAATCAGTATAATCTATCCTTCAGTGCTACAATAAAAATGTGGGCCTCAGAGGATAAGGTAGTGAACTCTGTTTCTCTCTTTACCTGCTCTTCTGTGTATCCTGATTGTGCCCTTTCAATGATAAGAGATGGAAGTTCATACACGCGCATTCATATGAGGAAGGGTTTATTGTAATGGTGCACAGACAATGATAAAGGATAAAGGTACCTCACTGGAATGAAAGAAAAGTGAGTGCTCCACTTCCTCTGCCACATCTCTCATGCTACGTTGTACTTTCTTCTTTCTCACAATGTCACTTTGCAGTGTTCACGATCACTAACAATCGCCACATTTGCCTGATGTTTATGGACCCTGACTCCCAAGGGAAGGATTCTGATGGGCCATCCAACCATTTTACACCGGGCTTTGTCAGCCTAGGAAGTGACTCCACTCCCACTCCAGCCCATTCTGGCTGGAAGAGGGATGAATACTGCCCTGCTTATAAATCTCAAGGCTTAGAAAGAACTCTCTTCTCTACCATAACCTATGATGCTCACAGGAACTGGCCTTGTCCACCTTTACAATTTCATTACATGATGAAATTCTTAAACAGCTGCAGGATTTTCTGCCTAAGGGTTACTGAATGTGCTGTTCCCAGTGGTGTATCATGAACTAGAATGTGAGCCCATGAGAAAGGGACAATGTCCTGTTCTCCAAATGATCACTCATGCCTGCCACAATACCCATGACAATGGCAACTCAAAAAGCATTTGTCAAGAGAATGTTGAATGAATGATAGAAACATAGTAGAAAGCACTGAGGCTTACCTCGACAGCAGAGGCTGTGGATGGGAAGATAGAGTTACTGATGTCCAGCTTATTGCCCAAGCATATTTCCTCCTATGTTTCCTACTCCTGAAGCTCTTCACACTCATATATTATCAGCCACGTTCTGTTCTCGGTTTAAAATATGCATTTCCAACTTTCTCTGAGTATCTTCAACTGGACATCCCACAATGATGTCAGGTTGACCCTTCTCTCTCAAAACTATATTTCTTCCCATATTTCTTCTTTCTTTCTTTCTTTCTTTCTTTTAAAATTTATTTGATAGACAGAGATCACAAGTAGGCAGAGAGGCAGGCAGAGAGAGGAAGGGAAGCAGGCTCCTCAGTGAGCAGAGAGCCCGATGCGGGGCTTGATACCAGGACCCTGGGATCATGACCTGAGTCAAAGGCAGAGGCTTTAACTCACTGAGCCACGTAGGCGCCCCATATTTCTTCTTTCTTATGCCTTCTCCATTTAGCTACTCACCAAAATTGGAAACTGGACAATCATCTTTTCTTATTACTCTCACTCATCCCTTAAAACAATTCTATTATAACAATTTCTTTTATTTTCCCTCTTTAAATTCATCCTCCCCTCCCCATACTTATAGCTAATCCATGTCCCCCAGTCTTGCTCCATTTCCTGCTCTTTTCTCCTTCGCTCCCACATTGTTCTCCAGTAATACTGAATGGCTACTCCTTTAAACTTCCTTATATTCATATGCATCCTGTTTCCTGTACTTGGAATGCCCTTCCCACCATTTGCCTTTAACCTGAAACTCCCAGGAGAGCAAGTCAAGCTTCAAACATTAAATGGACACTCTCTCTTTTGGAAAGAATGATGAAGGAAGTTGAAAAGGAAAAAAAAAAAAAAGAATAAGAATAATAAAGTTCCTTACTGTGCTTGAAGTCTTTAGAATAAAGTTTAACAATTTTTGAAGACTAGAAGTCCAAGTGCCCAAGCATTCTGCCCGTAGGAAGATTATTGTGAAAATACTAAGTGCTATCACAAAGAACCCAGCAGAAAAAATTAGAATGGCTAACCTGGCAAGAAAAACGAGTGTAAAGTTTTTTCCGGCGAGATAAACACAACACCAGGCAAAGTGGGTGCAAGGCAAGATTTATTAAAAACACTCTCTGGTGACGTTTCAGGGCTCAGGAGAAGGGGAGCCAGGAAAGTTGCGCTGGGAGGAGGTGGGCACCCTCCGGCGAGGTTCCGCGACTCTGGAAAGCAGAGTGGTGGAAGCTGCACCCAAGGCAGGGAGGAGGGGGCTTTTAAGGGGTCTCGAGGGGAGCTCAGGGGTCTTTTGGCAAGTTTCCCTTATTCGGATATCTCGCCTGCCCGTCCGGGTCCCATTGGTCCACTGGAACCCAGGGCAGGGATCTTGTTCTCCTGTCTGAGCTCAGGTCTTGTGGCGGGAACTTTCGCCATCTTAAGTAGCCCTTTCTGCCAGCCCAACAGCGAGCAAATAATAAGTTCCTGTGGAACACAGATAAATATATTTGTCATAGGGATCAGAGGTACCCATGATATGGCCTTTAGGTCCTTAGGTCTGTAAGATGTTGCACCAAGTCTCAGTAGCTAACCTGTTAAACTCAGCTCCCATCTGAAGTCTGAAAATGAACTGGTCTTTAGCACAGTTATGACAAAATCAAAAAGCAAGTTGTCTTGATGCCTATTCTTTTACTATACAATCACTGAATTATTCTGACATCATCTGCACCAAGGATTTGATTTATGATATATATGATGTTGGAAAACATTTCAAAGAGGCAAAGAACTTATTGTGGTTTCTAAATCATTTTCTCCATGAGGTGAAATGAAGAAAGAGACTGTTCCTAGATCAATGCAATGTGTTGATGGACGGGGGCGTCCCCCACACCACCAACAAGCAATGCTCAGGGTGCCGGCTGGGTGTTCTGCAATTCAACTCCCTTCTGATACTGTTTACCTGGAGATAGCATCAGATTCCACAGGTTAAGGGCTCAGTCCTACAACACTGACCACCCCCCACTTCAGATGCCAGTCACAAGCCAGATTATTATCTGTGCTTCTGACCAACTATGTAACGAAGTTCCCATGATCCCCGTTCTTCCTTGGGTTTGATTAATTTGCTAGAGAGGCTCACAGAATTCAGGAAATATTTTACTAGGTGTGATTAATGCTTCATTATAAAAGGATATAACTCAAAAACAGCCAGATGGAAGTGATACATAAAGTAAGCTATGGGGGAAGGGTGCAGAGCTTCCACACTCTTTCCCAGGGTAACACTCTCCCAACACCTCCAAGTGCTTGCCAACCTAGGAGCTCCCAAACCCCCTTCCTTTCGGTTTTTATGGAAATTTCATTACATAGGCGTGATTGATTGAATCATTGGCCATTGGTGATTGATTGAACCTTCAGTCCCTCTCCCTTTCCTAGGGTCTTGGGGTGGGGATTGGAAGTTCCAACCCTCTAATCGCTTGGTTGGTTCCCTGGCAACCAGCCTCTATCCTTGTGGGCTTCCCAAAAGTCATTAATTAACATAATAAAAGACACCTTTATGGTTCTCCTTACTTAGGAAATTCCAAGGGTTTTGGGAGCTCTGTGCCAGAAAGAGGATCAAAAACAAATATATATTCCTTATTTTAAATCACAATAGCACAGAAACCATCAGTTTTTTTTAGGAAGGCCTTGATGTTAACAGGGAAAATCAGACCATTGTAGATCATATTAAACAATGAGGCAAAGGGACCTACCAGTGACATAGATGTCACCTCTTCTGTGAACTTTTTCATTACTCTCTACTTCAAGATAGAATTAAGTCTCCTAAGACCATCTTCTGCATCTCATAAATACTTACATTACTATACATATCTCACTCTGTTATTTCATTCATATATCTGTCTCCCCTACTGGGTTTTAAACTATTTACGGACAGAGACACTTTGCACCATTTGTACACTCCACATCTGCTGAGGCTTGACCCTATTGATGCCTGATGAACTAAGTATACTAATTTAACTAAAGGACTCTCTATGTCCTCCCAGAGTTTGTTACTGGCACAGGAATACTGTAAGCTAAAGTAAAGAGTATGCATGTATTTTACTGACTAGAGCTCTGATACCTAAGTAGAAGCAATGTCCAAAACAAAGCCAAGTTTCCTGACAGGCCTTTAAATCAAGTTTTCTCTGTTTTGAGAATTTATCTGAACCTCTTGGTGATTGCTTAATGCTCTCCAGCTGTTTTAACTTCCAAGCTTTTATTTCTTTCACTGGCCACAAGGCACTGAGCAACTTATAATGAAATGGTACTTTGAATAGAATTTTTTCATATATTTACCTCCCAATTTTGCAGCCCTACAAGCAACCACCCCAAACATAATCTACCCTTTCTCCATTTATAGCTATGTATGTATTCCATCACCGTGAATTCCAATGTAACCCAGAATTCTTCTCTTATATGCCAGCTTGGCACATCCATCCATCCCAAGTCTTATTGACAATGTAGTTTCTACTCTGCTCTCTTTTACACATGCTGACATCATCGGCCAGTCCATGAACTTGGATTGTCTGTAAAAAATGACACCAAAGAGGTACAGTCCATCCATATTTTTATTGTTTTTTATTTTAATTTCATACAATGTTTTACTAGTTTTCAGGTGTACAATATAGTGATACAACAATTCTATATGTTACTCAGTGCTCATCAAGATAAGTGTACTCTTAATCCCCTTCACCTATTTCACCACCCCACAATCTCTCCTCTGGTGACCGTCTGTTCTCTGTAGATAAGAGTCTACAGACTCTTGGTTTGTCTTTCTCTCTCTCTCTCTCTCTCTCTTTTTTTCTGTTTCTTAAATTCCACATGAGTGAAATCATATGGTATTGTCTTTTCCTGATTGGCTTCTTTCACTTAGCATTATACTCTCTAATGTTAGGTCCCCCAATAATGGGTCCATGATCAAAGGAGCGAGACTTATAAAAAGCGAAGGTCAAGTAAAGCTTTATTTCATGCAAGCACCAAGAATCAAACCGACCGGTCAGGGCCTTCTCTTACAAAGAGGTGACCCCTCTCTGCTTTATAGACTAGCTTTTAAGGGCAAAGGCCATGTGGTTGGGCCTGGCTACGCACAGGTGGCCAATGAGATTGTAATACACAGAGAAAGCTGCACAGTCATGCTAGGTCACACATAGTGACCAATTGAATTACAATTTACCCTATAGTAGATATTTGAACTAGCCTATCACCTTGGTCAGAATCGGTGCCTGAAAGGCACCCAAAAGGCACCCAAAATGCGGGACCCACACTCCTTGGTAGCTGGGGAGACAGTATGCAGGCCCCACTGATTGGATGTCTCCACCTGGCCTGACCCGCCCTTGTATTTGGGCTTTGTTACCAGCGACTGGTTTCCCCAGACTTGCTTTTAAGTAAGTTCCCTGAGGTGGGGCAGGGTCAGTTTAAGTTTTACTGCATAAACTACAAAATCACTGTTTAACTGGATGGAATTGCTCTGACTAAATAGGCCCTTACATCTAACTCTATCCATGTTGTTGCAAATGGCAAGATTTCATTCTTTTTGTGGCTGATTAATATACCATTTTATATATATCTATGACTCCCTAATCCACTCATCTGTCGATGGACACTGGACACTTGGGTTGCTTTCATAATTTTGCCATTGTAAATAATGCTGCTATACGTCTGCCTCCAGCTCAGGGCATGATCCCAGGGTCTTGGGATCAAGCCCCACATGAGGCTCCCTGCTCAGTGGGATGCTTGCTTCTCCCTCTTTCAGTTCCCCTGCTTGTGTTCCCCCTCTCACTGTGTCTCTATCAAATAAATAAAATCTTAAAAAAAAAAATCTCCTTCTTATAAAAAAAATAATAATGCACTATAAATAGCAGGGTGCATGTATCCCTTTGAAAGTGATTTTTTTTTTAGTAAATACCTGGTAGTATGATTGGATCATATGGTAATTCTATTTTGGGCTTTTTAAAGAATCTCCATACTGTCTTCCACAGTGGCTGCACCACTTTCTAACCCCACTAACAGGACACAAGTGTTTCTTTTTCTCCACAGCCTCACCAACACTTGTTTCTTGTGTTTTTTATTTTAGCCATCTGACAGGTGCAAGTTGGTATCTCATTGTGGTTTTGATTTGCATTTCCCTGATGATGAGTAATGTTGAACATCTTTTCATGTGTCTGTTGGCCTTCTGTATGTCTTCTTTGGAGAAATGTCTGTTCATGTGTTCTGCCCATTTTTAAATTGGATTATTTGTTTGTTTGTTTGTTTTTTATGTTGTATAAGTTCTTTATGTATGTTGGATACTAACCCCTTATCAGATATGTCATTTGCAAATATCTTCTCCCATTCAGTGGGCTTTTTGTTTTGTTGTTGATTTCCTTTGCTATGCAGAGGCTTTTTATTTTGCTGTAATCCCAATCGTTTATTTTTGTTTTTGTTTCCCTTGCCTCAAGATACATATCCAGAAAGATGTTGCTATGACCAGTGGCAGAGAAATTATTGCCTGTGTTCTCTTCTAAGATTTTCATGGTTTCAGGTCTCACATTTTGGCTCTTAATCCATTTTGAGTTTATTTTTGTGTTTGGTGTATGAAAGTGGACCAGTTTCATACTTTTGCCCGTAGCTGTCCAGTTTTCCCAGCACTGTTTATTGAAAAGACTTTTTCCCATTTCATATTCTTGCCTCCTTTGTTGAAGATTACTTAACTGTATAATTATAGATTTATTTATGAGTTTTCTTTTATGTTCCTTTGCCTCTGTGTGTCTGTTTTTGTGCCAATACCATGCTATTTTGATTGCTATAGCTTTGTAATATAAATTGAAGTCTAGAATTATGATACCTCTAGTTTTGTTTTTCTTTCTCAAGATTGCTTTGACTATTTGGGGTCTTTTGTGGTTCTATACAAATTTTAGGAATTTATGTTCTAGCTTTGTGAAAAATGCTGTTGGTCTTTTGGTAGAGATTGCATTAAATGTGTAGATAGCTTTGGGCAGTAGAAACATTTTAACAGTATTTATTCTTCTAGTCCTTAAGCATGGAATGTCTTTCCATTTCTTTGTGTCATCCTCAGTTTCTTTCATCAGTGTTTTATAGTTTTCAGAGTACAGGCCTTTCACCTCCTTGGTTTAGTTTGTTCCTAGGTAGTTTATTATTTTTGGTACGACTGTAAATGCAATTGCTTTCTTAATTTCTCTTTCTGCTGCCTCATTAATAGTGTATGGAGATGCAACAGATTTATGTATATTGATTTTGTATCCTGCTACTTTACAGTTCTTACAGTTTTTTGGTGGTATATTTAGGATTTTCTTTATATAGTATTGCACATCTATAAATAGGGACAGTTTTACCTCTTCCTTATCAATTTAGATGCATTTTATTCCTTTTTCTTGTCTGATTGCTGTGGCTAGGATTTGCAGTACTATGGTAAAAAAAGTGGTGAGAGTGGACATCCCAGTCTTATTCCTGACTATAAAGGAAAAGCTCTCAATTTTTCCACATTGAGTATTACATTAGCTGTGAGTTTTTTATATAAGGCTGTTATGTTGAGGTATGTTCCCTCTAAACTTAGTTTGTTGAGGGTTTTTACCGTGAATGAATGTTGTTCTTTGTCAACTGCTTTTTCTGCATCTATCAGAATAATCCTATGGTTTTTATACTTTCTCTTACTGATATGATATATCATATCAGTAATCAGATTGATTTGCAAATATTGGACCACCTTTGCATCTCAGTAATAAATCCCACTTGATCATGGTGAATGTTTTTTTAGTAAGCTGGGTTTGGTTTACTAGTATTTTGTTGAGGATTTTTGCATCTGTGTTCATCAGAGATATAGCCCTGTAGTTCTCTTCTTTTGTAATGTCTTTATCTGGTTTTTGGTATCAGGGTAATGCTGACATTGAATTGGAAGCTTTCCTCCCTCTTCTAGTTTTTGGAATAGTTTGAGAAGAATCAACATTAATTCTTCTATAAATGTTTGGTAGAATTTGCTCATGAAACCGTCTGTTCCTGGACTTTGTTTTTTAGCAGTTTTTTGATTACTGATTCAATTTCATTGCTAGTAATTGGTTTGTTCAGATATTCTATTTCTTCCTGCTTCAGTTTTGGTAAGTTAAATGATTCTAGGAATTTGCTCATTTCTTCTAGGTTGTCCTGTTTGTTGGCATGTACTTTTTTATAATTTGCTCTTATAATCCTTTGTATTTCTGTGGTTGTTATTTTTCCTCTTTCATTTCTGATTTTGTTTGAGTCCTTTATATCTCTCTTTTTATTTTATTTTTTGATGTGTCTGGCCAAAAGTTTATTAATGTTGTTGATATTTTCAAAGAACCAGCTCCTGGATTCATTGTTCCATTCTATTCTTTTAGTTTCTTTATTATTTTTTCTGCTCTAATTTTTATTATTTCCTTCCTTCTCCTGGCTTGGGGTTTTGTTTGTTCTCTTTTTAGCTCCTTTAGGTGTAAGATTGGGTTATTTATTTGAGATTTTTCTTTTGCTTCTGAAACAGGCCTGCGTTGCTATAATCTTCCCTTTTAGTATTGCTTTTGTAGTCCATCCATTTTCACATGGAAAACTACTTGAGGAATGGCCTAATGATAACTGTTCAAATCCCAAAGGCCTAATAGAAAGCATTCCTTTTCCATGACAATATGTCTAGCTATCCTGATAAAATTGTGTTCTTTTTGTGTATTCTTCCCCTGGGATGTTTATCCAGGCAACATTGCCTAAAGAAAAAAAGCAGAGGACTTGAAGTCATGAGTCTGGGCTTCCATTCTCGGGTTCTAGCTCTGTGATCTTGGTCAAGTCACCTACTTCTTTCTCTTTTCATTGTTGATTTCACTAGACAAACACATGAGCTAAGAATAAAATAAAATATCCAGAATTTGTGCTAAATGTGCTTTTAGTGTCAAGAATTGTGAAGGGTCTAAGATACTACCATACTTGAAATCCAGTAAGTTAGGCTGCCACAAATGCATGAATACTGGCAAACACACACACACACACATACACACAACACATACACACATGCATGCTACCCACAAAAACATACAATTCCTGGACCATACACAAAGGGCTTTGTTATTATGACATAGCAAGCAACATGAGCATCAGCATAATTCACATCAGTTGCTCTTGCTCCCAAGTGGCATGGGTATGACACAGATGGACCCAGAAGAAGCCTGCACACAATTGGTTCATTTTAGGACATGAACTCTGAGTACAGGGTACATGAATCTTTTATAATCAGCAATAAGTTTGACTGCCTTTGCTCCAGAATAGACACTCTCTCTATTTCCCAAGTCTGTTCGCTATATAAATATCCTTGAAAAGATAGTACAGAACAGAAAGCATTCAGTGCCTTCCTCCAAAGACATGCAGAAATGGAAGAGACCCATGCAGAACTGTCTCCCAGAGTTTGGCAATGTTTATATAAAGGAAGTATTGTGCTTATGCATCACTTTACCGGGAAAAGTATATCCAGAAGAAGTACTTAGTTATGATCTTCCATTAGAATTAAAATTTAGGGATACCTGGGTGGCTCAGTCAGTTTGGCCTCTGCCTTCAGCTCAGGTCATGATGCCAGTATCCTGGGATCGAGTCCAGCACTGGGCTCCTTGCTGGGCCAGGAGCCTGCTTCTCACTATGCCCCTCCCCCTGCTTGTGCTCACTCTTTCTCTTTCTGACAAATAAATAAAGTCTTTAAAAAAAACAATTCAAATTTAGTGCAAATGATAACATACCTTTTCTATAATCATATAGGAAAGCTTCACTTTATAGGAGCCTTATTTTCTCTAACACCAAGCATTAATATTTATTTAATGAGATTTCATGTTCATTTATTACCATCTACCTTTATTTGAGGCCCTAATATAGACCAGACACTATGCTAGGTGTGTGCTTGGCCTATATTATCTCACTTTATCTTCAAAAAATACTGTGAGATGGGTATTACTTGGCAGATACTGGAAACTGAAGCTAAGTGATCAAAATCTAGGTACTTCTGCTTCCTAAAGCCATGCTTTTCCACTAACCTATGTGATTGGTTATCAAGCTGACCACTACCACTGGAAGTCAAGTCACACTGATGTCTGAAGCACAGTCATGGACAATTTAAAGTTCAGTAAGTACTGCCTGAATGTGAGTCATTCTCACTGTCTACGCCAGGGCATCAGTTTTTTTGTATAGATGAGAAATATCTGGGGAGGATGTGAAGATGCCATCTCTTGGGCTTTAACCCAGAATGCTCTGATTTAACTGATCTTTGTTGTGGTCTAATAATCTCAATTTTAAACAAACTCTTTGAAGTGTTTTCATGCAAGTAGCCCTTGAACTTCATCTTAGAAACACTGGGACCAAGCTATAAAAAGAATGATAGAAGACAAGGTTGCTGCTCTAGGACAGATTACAGATTTCTTTTACAGATATGAGAGTGCTGATTAGTTTGGAGAACTACTAAGTTAATCAGAAAGGAAAATGCAAATCAATCAATAATTTATAACACGGGGCGCCTGGGTGGCTCAGTGGGTTAAAGCCTCTGCCTTCAGCTCAGGTCGTGATCCCAGGATCAAGCCCCACAGCAGGCTCTCTGCCTGCTTCCTCCTCTCTCTCTGCCTGCTTCTCTATGATCTCCGTTTGTCAAATAAATAAATAAAATCTTTTAAAAAAATAATAATTTCTAACACAATATTATCAACTAGATAGATACAGGATTTGGCTGTAAGAATTACAGGAAAAGATAATGTCCAAAATACATAAATACAGAAGTGATCAGATTTGTTATTTCAAAATTAAGGATGCTAGATTCTGAGTCTATTAAGGAAAGTTTATTTCTCACTTCCCAAAGATTTTATGAGAAGTAATTAAGACTGTCAAGCAGACAATACTGTGAAATTTGTAGCCTCTCAGAGCCTCAGCAAAATGGAAAAAATAAAACCAGCTTCTTAGGGTTGTTATAAAGATTAAAATTACTTTTCCAGTGCCTAGCATGTATCTATGCTATGGTTTCATATATTTTTCAAGTTTGTCTCTAACATAGCTGAATAAAATCACTGATATTTAATGATATGTGCTTTGTAAATATAATAGAGCTAATTGTAGAAAAATGAGACATATTTTATTTTAAATGAAGGATATAGATAGAAAACAAGAAAAAGTAAAAGTTGCAATATACTTCAGGTCGATATTTAAAGGTTACTTGTTATGTGTCTAAAAGCTGCAATATATAGTCAAATTTTCTTTTCATTTTTGCTGTTTAAATCCTGTCTTCAGTATAGTGAGCTGAATGGTGCCTTTTATGCCCTCTACTGGATACTTTAAGTTAAACAGCAATAACACTGCAAAGTAACCAAAATAATAGTACACGCAATCTTCAAAACCTTCTTTCATAGCTTTTAAATTTAAAATTCAGCTACAATTGTTCACTGGTGTAAGAATTCCTTTTTCTGTGCCTGAAATGTAAACTTCAGAGATAGCCCTTTCTATTATACAGAAGTTAATTGGTTGAGGGGAAGGGTTTGTATCACTGTCCCCTTTGAGGAGTCCCTATTCTATTACTGTCCTGATTCAATAGTAATATCTACTGGCAGGTAAAACTGGTATTAGAAGGCTGGTGTGGTAAAGCCAGCCTATTACTAAATAATTTCTATCAGCTGCTCTATTGCACATACAAAATCGATCAGAAGGGATATCTGGGTGACTCTAGGTTAAGCATCTGCCTTCTCAGTTCATGATCCCAGGGTCTTTAGTTTAAGTTTCATATCCAGCTCCCTGCTCAGCAGAAAATCTGCTCTCCCTCGCCCTCTACCCCCTCCCCCTGCTCCTGCTCTATCACTCTCTCTCTCAACTAAATAAAAAATCTTTTTAAAAAGTCTATCAGAAGGAGGGTAAAGGTGTACTTTATTTGATCAAGGTTGCATTTGGCTATCCCTACAGAGTATGCCTTGGGGGTGTCTAAGAAAATGTGCCTTCGACCCCATTTCAGCTCCTCCACCCATTTCCAGGGCTGAGTTTTACTTCGCAGAGCCATACCAGTTATTAAATATTGAAATGCTTTATAGCAGGTGGTCTACACTTACCGCCCTTGCCTACCACATACCATTCACCACATTTTGATCTCTAACCATACTCTGGGTACTCCTTGGACTTCCCCACAATCAAGCAATTAAAAGGTCAAGGTTTGGTCTATTTACTCCAGGAAATTGCCTGCCCCATCCACCCAGCCCTCTAGATCATTCTGGCCCTGTCAAGGCTACATGGCTACAGTACTGTCTAAATTAAATGTGACCTTCAAACATCACTCCTGTAGTGTGCTGCATAGCTGCAATTTAGCAAGGGCAGAAAAGAAAACAGGGTTTCAAATTCTCAGCTTATGTTTTTTTCTCTACATAGAAGTAATAGGTAAGATTTAGGGAATACTTATGTGCCAGGCACAATATGCGGTTTTTTCACCTTTATTTTACAGATGAGTAAACCAGAAACATCTAGGAACTTTCATGAGATCCCACAGCTAGAGCATGGGAAAGCTAGAATTTGAAACAGATCGGACCAATGCCAAAACCAGCTATTGGGTAAAATTCACCCAATGTTGCAAGCCCAAGACAGTCCAAACAATATGCAGCAGGCTCTAGGAAACTTCCAGCAAAGGAATTTCACAAAATAATTTACAGCGACAGGACCACTAGGAGGATTATAGAGTCACCCAACGTGGGAGGTAGAGATTCTCTTGCATTTCTCACCAGATGGTCTCTGTTACTATCAGGAGCATCCTGTACTTCAGAGAGGGCAAGGGAACTGAATTTCAGAATACCTGGGATGCAGTCCCCACTGAAACCAAATGAGAAGAGAGGTCCCAGACCCTTTCTTCAACTCTTTTTTTTTTTCAAGTAGGCTCCACGCCCAACATGGAGCCCAATGAGGGGCTTGAATTCACGACCCTGAGATAAAACCTTAACTGAAATCAAGAATTGGCCGCTTAACCCAAGTGCCTTTCAACTTGTTTGTTAATATTGAGCGTTAGAGGAACTTTTTAAAAAGTGCAGTCATAACTCTAATAAATGTAAAACAAACATGCATCAAACTTTCCATTTAATTCATTAATTAAATGAAGAAACTGGTAATAAGGACCTCTAACTCAACAGGAAGACCAATTAAATGACATAATACATTGCTTAGTGGTTAAGAGAATAAGGCTCTACTAACAAGGAGTCCAGAGGAGAAGCCAAAGCAGAGACATTTAGAATTCAGGAACACGGAAATGAATTTGCAAATGGAAACAAAACATGGTGCTTTTTGGGAGGGAAGAAGGAATAAAGTCAGTCCTCCACTGGACAGAATTTATGTCTATGTCTATTGACATCTGCATTGTTCTCAGTTTTCTACAAGTTGACTTTGCTCTCTCCAGAATTACAAAATAGCCTCGTCAAAGACAAAGGTCCATATTACCGTAGGCAGATAACCCCCAGTCATTACAGCCTTCCTTTGAAAAGATAGGAATCTTGTTTGCTATTCTAGTGTCTTCAGTGTTTCCATACGTGGATCCAGTGGAAGAAAAATGTGCAGGATGGATCCGTGAACATTGTCGTTTCCTTAGGAGCATTTGACATTGGGTTTGGCTTGGGGAATCAGTAAGAAAAATTAGGAAAGTTCACAATCTATTCATCAGCACCAGTCCCAGCAGTTTATTTTCAGAGGTGAATTATAAAAGCAAAGACATTTTCACATTCATTCATTCATGCAACTCATTCTTATTGATACCTATTACATGCCCAGTTCCTGGAAAACTACAAGTCCACATGAGTTTCCAGAAAACTACTCAAGTAGCTGTAAATGAAAACATTTAACTGCAAATAAGATGATCTATGAGCTTGAAAATACAGTGGGGGAAAAGTTTGTTTACCTCTGAGGCAGGCTGTCTGTTGAACTTGCTCATCCATTTTTTTTTCATGACTGATACAACTCGTCTGTGAATTTCTCACCATACTCTTGCTCCATCTACTTTTATCATCCCCAACCCTAATGCCAGAACATTCTTGATCATGGTAAAGTTCTATTGGAATACGTGCAGTTTTAAAGCTAATATCATAGTGGGCTTGATTGTAAGATTTTCTTTAATATCAAAATCATATCTCTCTCCAACAAAAGTAAAACCGAAGGGCCTTATTTCCAGGCCTTTATCTTCAGCCATCTTAACTAAGATATAACTAAGATGTGGGGCACCTGGGTGGCTCAGTGGGTTAAAGCCTCTGCCTTCGGCTCAGGTCATGATCCCAGAGTCCTGGGATCGAGCCCCGCATCCGGCTCTCTGCTCATCGGGGAGCCTGCTTCCTCCTCTCTCTCTGCCTGCCTCTAAACCTACTTGTGATCTCTGCCTGTCAAATAAATAAATAAAATATTTAAAAAAAAAAAGATATAACTAAGACTTGACTTAAAGTTTGCCAAACTTCCAAACAAATCAGGTTTGGAAGCTAAAAAACAAAACAGAGGCTATGAATGGGCCAGAGTGCCACTGAAGAGCTGAAAGAAAGGTAACATGATCTACCAGCAGGTGGCAGCATTGCCTCTCCAAATACCTCACAGGTCAGCAAGGCTCTAGAATCTCGGGCTAGAAAACAAGGATAGACTATTTCATGACTGATTCTGGGCTTAGTTCAGGTGTATCCTTTACAGGAGGGAAATGTGACTTAGCTCTACTTCAAAGTGCACCATCATAATAATACTCAAAATATACACAGACACAACATATAATAAGAACTTCTTTAAAGCACCATAGGAGTCTCAGTAGACAGGTATGGAACCTATCTGGAAGGTTCCCTGCTAGGAATTCTGTGTGGAAGACATAGAGAAGGAAAGGGTCTTAACTCTTAAGAACTTTGGAATATACTTGAGAAGAAGAACTACATTCATAAAATTATCAGAATTCCTCTTAAAATTCTGTCCCTAATCTAGATGCTTCTGGATCTTTCCTCCTCTGAAGCACTAAACTGGTTGCTTCCTGTCTAATCCATAGGGTTTTTCTTCATCCTTAGCTTATCATGGCCATATTTTCTTTACTACTTTCACTTGAAATAACTCAGCGCTTTGTATTTCTGGTACTGGAAGGCAAAGAAAAAAGACGACGAAGAAGAAGATGTAGTAGTAGTAGTAGTAGTAGTAGTCATCATGGAGTGGCCCCTTTCCGGTGGAAATAAAGGCAGGCCATTTTTCAACCTTTATTCCCAGACAGCCAAAGAGCTCTGAACTCCAAAATCCTGGATGATTCCTGACTTGAGCTTTACAATCCTCCCAAGGCCAGCACGATATTTCCCACAGAAACCTCAGCGGCCTGACTACACTTAACAAAAGTTTAGGAGCCAAGAATTTTGAAGGAGAAAGAAAAAAAGGTGGGGGGGATGATATTGCTTATATTCCCAACATCAACCATTTCACAAACTGCATTTCAGGATATTTACCAACATGTTCTGACGAAGAATAATGACTAAGCAGAGCTCCTCAGCTTGCCTAAAGAACAAAAACAATAATAGTAATTAATAGCCTATTCTGGGTCTTTCTCTCTCTCATGCAAGGCTCCTATTTGGTTTTGATGAAAAGAAAGTCACTGTGAGAATACTGCGTCTATGTTACATGAGGCTCAGATGCAGAAAGTTCATTAATCTCATTGAGTCTCTCTGGCACAACTTTTCATAATTCTAGAATTCACAGAACTGGGGTGGAAGGAGCCATTACTTGTATGTTGTTTGACGATATTTGCAGACCCTAGAAAAAATGTAGCCAATTTATACATTATCATCGGCATCTACTGCTCTGTCTTCCCTCCATCAGCTCTCAGGTTTGAGATTGTTAGACAAGCTGAATTTCCTTGTTGAGAACACAGTGGCTGATGCCACACAGGGGGAAAGTTCCAGGTCAGCAACTGAGCCGCTGAAGCCATATGTGCCTGGCCCATAAATGCCCATTTTTCATCTTTAGTGGGCTTCAGAGTTAAATAGCTAAGACAGACAATGCAAAGAAAAATAGGACTGCAGTAAAACAAGGAAACTACACTCTGGCTAAAATTAAGTCTTCATACCAATCATGCATTTTTAATGTGAACATTTATGGAACTCCCTCTTAATGTTTAGACAGTATTTTTTCTTCATTGGTTATTTATGATGCTTTGAGCTGGGAACACAAGTTAAATGAGAAAAACAGAGAATGGGATTTACTTAGCAACTGACAGCCTTGTCCTATCGTAAATAACAAAGAGAAAGCCCATCCTCTCTTCACGCTACAACTTGATAAATAAATTTCAAAAGCTACCAGAATTCATCACACCTTTTTTCCTTCCTAACCTGGAAGTCCCTATTAAATAATGTTTGATGGGTTTCTTTTCTCCTCTAGGGGTTCTCTGTCATGTTATTTAGTTAGTTGTGCCATTTTATTATTTGGAATTTGAATGCAGGGGGAAAACATTTTTTTTTTTTAATAAAATCGAAGAGACTTTAAATGCCTTTGGACAAGTGAAAATAGCTGGAGGAAAGGGTGGGTACTGGAGATGAACATAAAATTAGATCTGAGAGTAGAAAAAAACAAAGGGCTTGAGAACCCCAGGGGTGACACTGGTCCCCTTGTTTGTTCACTTCTTCAGTGTTGATGTTGACCTCTCTTTGAATGTAGTCTTTATTTTGGAATGTGAGTGTGAGATTCCCTAGGAGAATATTAAAGGTCTGCAGTGGACATTGTCCTGGGATTGAGCTTCTGCAAACAAATTCTCCCCTGTAAAAATGAGTAACCAAGCCCATGTGCTGAGGCTCAAGCCAGGACCATTGTTTATTTATTTGCATGTCTCCCAGATGAAGATATATGTCTTTAAAAGCCATCTAAGCAATTCTGCCACCTTGGGAGAAACAGAGACTGATGCTGGCTCTAAGTCTTGAGAAAATGAATTAATACCCACTTCACCCCTGGGATAATCCCTAGACGTACTGTAAACAGACTTAAGATGCCTGGAGTAAACAGAAAAGCTGGAACCCACCAGAGAGAACTTGGGAGGCAGCGTATTTGTGTTTGAGGAGGCGATCCCGTGAGTCACTCGTGACCATTCCTGTGTCTAAAGGAGCCTTTCCAAGTTCTATTCTTACAACACCAAGAGATTTTTGTACCACATGGTAAACAAAATATAGCAAACAAGATACAATAACTGCTTTAAGTGGTTTCACCAGCCCACTGGCCACCATGCATGGTGGGTTTCCTCTACCAGACTCCCTCATGATTTCAAATCTTCACAGCAGATTTGCTGATGAAGGTGAACTTCACTTTCCCCCGAACTGACAGATTGGGGGCCATGCTGATGTCTACCTTTTGTTGAGCTCATTCTTAAAATAGTATCTTCCTGCCTGGGCACCATCTGAGGTGACACATGTTGCCAGAAGAGAGCAAGACAAGAGGGGATGAAGCAAGTTAATGGAAACTATACATGCTGTCATGCCCTCAGAAATGTCTCCAGATGTGATGGTTAGTTGCGCTGGCCCAACAGACAGACTAATTATCAAGATGCAGACATGTGGATCATGCAGATCTCCTTGCTATATGAATAGAGGGTAAGGACTTCAATTTCTAGAAGAATTTCCATTTCCATTTCTGGAAGTATTCTATAGTTTCACCCATAGACTTGGTCCTAACCATCTGTGGGTCAACATATGTGAAACCAGTAAGTGTTTTTTAAAATAAAATCACAATTATTTCTCATTCTGAGTTGTTATACAAAAGTGTTTACTTTGTGAAAAATTATTGAGCTGTCCACTTTAAATCGTGTAGGTTTCCATATACTTCAAGAAAAAGTTTGCTTGAAGAAAAAAAGGCAGAGAATTGTTCTAGATACGGGGTCAACAAATTATGGTCTATGGACCAAATCCTTCCATCTTCTTTTTTTGCCCATGGGCTATGAGTGGTTTGTATATTTTTAAATGAAAAAGAAAAACAAAAAAAATATTCTGTGGCATGTGAAAATTATAGGAATCTCATAAATTAAAGTTTTTAAATAAAGCCCATAAGGGAAAAACTAAGAGTTTTCACCCTAAGGTCAAGAACACTATAGGAATGTCCACTCTCACCACTGTTGTTACACATCATACCAAAGTCCTAGCCTCAGCAACCAGACAACAAAAAGAAATAAAAGGCATCCAAATCAGCAAGGAAGAAGTCAAACTTTCACTGTTTGCATACAACATGATACTTTATATAGAAAACCCAGAAGACTACACCAAAAGATTGCTAGAACTGATACAGGAATTCAGCAAAGTTATAGGATATAAAGTCAATGTACAGAAATCTGTTGCATTTCTATATACTAATAATGAAGCAGCAGAAAGAGAAATGCAGGAGTCAATCTCATTTTTTTTAAGTTTTTTTTTTAAACTTTATTTATTTATTTGACAGACAGAGATCACAAGTAGGCAGAGAGGCAGGCAGAGAGAGAGACAGGGGAAGCAGGCTCCCTGCTGAGCAGAGAGCTCAATGTGGGGCTGGATCCCAGGACCCTGAGATCATGACCGGAGCTAAAGGCAGAGGCTTAACCCACTGAGCCACCCAGGCGCCCCAGGAGTCAATCTCATTTATAATTGACCCCAAATCCTAAGATACATAGGAATAAACCTAACCAAAGATTTGTATGCTGAAAACAATAAAACACTTAGGAAAGAAATTGAAGAAGATACAAGAAATGAAAAAACATTCCATGCTCATGGATTGGAAGAAAAAATATTGTTAAAATGTTTATGCTACCCAAAGTAATCTATACATTCAGTGCAATCCCTATGAAAATAACACCAGCATTCTTCACAGAACTAGAACAAACATTTCCAAAATTTGTATGGAACCAATAAAGACCCCAAAAATCCAAAGGAATGTTGTGGGGGGAAAAAGCAGAGCTGGAAGCATCATCATTCTGAACTTCAAGCTCTATTACAAAAGTGTAATCATCAAAACAGTATGGTACTGGCACAAAAACAGACACATAGATCAATGGAACAGAATAGAGAAATGGGCCCTCAAGTCTATGGTCAACAAATCTTCAACAAAGCAGGAAAGAATGTCCAATGGAAAAAAGTCCCTTCAACAAATGGTGATGGGAAAACTGGAAAGCAACATGCAGAAGAATGAAACTGGACCACTTTCTTACACCATACACAAAAATAAATTCAAAATGGATGAAAGACCTAAATATGAGATAGGAAACCATCAAAATCCTAGAAAAGAACAGCAACCTCTTTGATCCCGGCCGCAGCAACTTCTTACTTACAGGTCTCCAGAGGCAAGGGAAACAAAAGCAAAAATGAACTACTGGGACTTAACCAAAATAAAAAAGCTTTTTGCACAGCAAAGGAAACAACTAAAAGGCAATTGATGGAATGAGAGAAGATATTTGCAAATTACATATCTGATAAAGAGTTAATATCCAAAATCCATAAAGAACTTGTCAAACTCTATACCCAGAAAACAAATAATCCAGTTCAGAAATGGGCAGAAGACATGAATAGACACTTTACTAAAGAAGACATCCAAATGACTGACACATGAAAAGATGCTCAACATCACTCAGCATCAGGGAAATACAAATCAAAACCACAATGAGATACCACCTCACACCTGTCAGAATGGCTGAAATTAACAACACAGGAAACAACAGATGTTGGTGAGGATGCAGATAAAGGGGAACCCTTTTACACTGTTTGTGGGAATGCAAGCTGGTACAGCTACTCTGGGGGGAAAAATTCTATAAAGGACTTTTTGGAAACCATATGGGAAATGGGAATATATTCTGTGTAATTACATGGTGTTTTTAAATCCATGTTAAATTTCCCACCTTGCCAATTGTATGAAAGATGTATAGGAAGAGCAAACAAATGTATCACAAATGTGACAACATGTTAACAGTGAATCCAAGTGAAGCATAGAAGAGGGTTTCTCCTACTATTCTCTAAACACTTCTGTAGATGGGAAAGTTTTCAAAGCCAAAAGTTGAGGAAAACAAGAAATACAAACCTAAAACCAGTAATAGCTTGAAAAGAAGTCACCAGACCAGGACGAGGTGATCGATCAGTAGGATACGCTGAGGGTCAGTCAGCACAAGCGGTTTGACGTTTGCACAGAAACCTCTTCAGCAGTTAGGCTTTGTGGTTTTCATCTATCAGCCCATGGCTCTCATCCTTGTGGCTTTTCTGAATTCTCCATTCTGTTTTTTCTGAGCCAATTCCAGACTGCCAGGGGTTTACCAAAGATTTACTTGTTATTCGATCTCCATATTCAAAGCAAAAATGATAGTGTTTATGCTGTCTTTCAAGAAACTTAAAAAAATTACCTCCCACATAAATGTACTTTCTAGTTTTCTTCTGGTGGGACATAGAAATCATCATTAACTGTCACTTTGCCTTTTAAGAATTATTTAATTCCTTGAAGATTTATTATCTCTTTAATCAGAGCAAACTCAATGCACCAGGAATGATCAGTAACATACTAGTAATTATACACCATTTTCAACCTATTTAATCGGTGTATTTTTATGGGAGTTTCTTTTCTAAATTATGCTTTTGTCTGTGGGCAGTCATTTTGAGCTTTAAGAACCAGCTGAGGTATAGATTATCTTGAAAGGTTGCATATGGATCTGCAGGGGCTTAGAAATTCCATTCAGAAGCACTTGTAGGCAGGGGTTGTGAAGGATTTATGACTCTGGAATGTAATGTCACTCTTGTGACATTATGTAATTGTCACTCTTAAAGACCAGTCCCCTTGGCTCTTGTGTTGGCTTGTAATATAAAATTTCTCACAATTCATTTTGTCTCCATTTGTCAAGCAGAGACTCTGCAGGTTGTGGCTTCTCAAGGAAACTAGATTTGTTTCAGTGTTTGTTTTAGTAATAAAGTCAAAGCAAAAACATGGATCAAAAATCATTCTTCACCTACTGGCTGAGATTAAAAAAAAAAAAACAAAAAACACACCTCTCCAACTGCCACAGAAAGGAACTAGGCTTAGTTCAATGTAAAATGTATGAACCAGTTTCTAAAAATAAAATTGGAAGCACTTTAGTTGCTTTAACCTTCATTCCAGGAAAGTGAGTTATATGAGTGTCTTACATTGTTTTATGGAACTTGAAGATTAAAATGATTTTTGGTAGACATCATATCGGCTTCCTATTTGAATTAGTCCAGCATGAAGCTGAATAGAATTATAGGGGGAAAAATGAATGAGTGTTACTGGCAGTGAAAGAACTGGGCATCGCCAATAACTTTTCAGGCACATATATACACACTTCATGCTCCCTTCAGGTCTTTTATTGGTTATGTCCACAGAGGCTGAAGGATCTGTACCAGTGGTACCTCTCAAAGCTGATTTCGGAGAACTTAGACTGTTTTGTGGCACAATCCACTGCAAAATTTGGAAGAAGAGAGTGAACGTTAGCTCTTTGTGACCCCATGTCTCTAATTCCCCTTCAAGATCAGCAACAGGTACCTTTAGCTTCCATCTCCGAGGAAATGAAGCTCTGATAGAAATGAAATGTTCAGTGATCCTTGCAAAAAGGATTTTGCAAAATGAAGTGTGAAAGTTAAACAACCAGACACAGGTAGTGGAAATAATATTCTATACCTTTTTTTCTTGATAACTTATTTTTGTTCTCCTTCTATCATTTATGCTGAATCTTAAGGCTGAGGCTTATTGCCCCAGGGGGAAAAAAGACACCAAAAATGCCAGGAAGAAAAGAAAGAATCAAAGGGTAGGCTTAAAAGTCTGTATTTAATTCCACAATAGGTGTTTTTTTTTTTAATTTTTAAAAAGATTTTTATTTATTTATTAGAGAGAGACAGAGAGAGCACTAGCAGGGGGGAGGAACAGAGGGAGAAGTAGACTTCCCACCAAGCAGGGAGCAGACACAGGGCTGATCCCAGGACCCCGGGATCATCATTACCTGAGTTTCCTGGGATCATGGCCTGAGCCAAAGACAGACAGACACCTAACCAACTGGGCCACCCAGGCACCCCCCAAATGGGTATTTAAACCTATGGTGGAGGCAGGTTTCTGGAGGGAAAAAAAGAAAGTTTTCTGGAACTCCAGAAAGGAAAAAACATGAAATGTTCAGGACACAGTATTTATATGATAAAGTGTAGTGTCTGATTGCAAAATTGGTTTTCTGAAACAGAGAGAGGAGAGGAGAGAGAACACTGGTGGGAGGGAGCTGGAGAGATGGGAGGGTAGAGAGACTGAAAGGGAGTGAATGATGTGTGTCTCTATAGAAGGGCCTCATGCTCCTGCCTCTGGTCCAAATTACTAGGGGGTCATGATGGCAAGCTCCAGAAAGGTGTGGGAAGACAAGACTGGAGGGAACAGGTGCCAAATATCCTGTCTGAAATGCTGGAAGGAAATGGCCTTCCAGGGTGCCCCACATCAACAGTGCGTAGCCATAGTAAAATGAGAAAGAGGGAACAGGTGCAGAAAGAAAGGAAGTGAAGCAGACCCACTTCACACAGACACCACCTCGAGACCCCTGCACATGTAGCACCTGCAGGAGGCCCTGAGAGATCCAGACCTTGATTACAGAGCTGTCTTGCAGAGGAGAGAGGGGGTCCTATGGGAGAGCTGCAGGGTGGGCAGCCAGAATTGGACATGTGATGGGAGAACCAGAGTTTCATAAGTTCAGCAGCCACCGGCCAGAGTAGAGTCAGGAACTGTGTCAAAAGGGGAGAAAGCTGAACCCAGCAGAGCAGTTGCCCTGAGGTGAGCCTGTTATGTGGACAGGCTTTGAGTTACTGTCAACAGTGGATGCTGGCAGAGAAGTGATTGTAGCCCAAAGCTTTCTCTTTCAATGCCAAGATTAAACACAAATCCCCCAAGCCTGTGACCCCTCCTAGGGAGATGGGAAGAACAACAGGGAAGAAGTGAAACAAGGAAATGTCTATGTATCCCTAACGAGACTGATCTTAAGCTGAATGTGGTGGTTCTCAATCAAGGACATTTTAAAAAGTCTGGAGAAATTTTGTGTGTGGTACAATGAAGGTGGAGAGGTGGCTGATGGCTTCTGGTCAGTGGAGGCCAGAGTTGCGCTAAACATTATGTGAGGCTGTGCGGCACAGGGCAGGCCCTCCAACAAAGAATTATCCTCGCCCAAGATGTGAGCAGTATTGAGGATGAAAAACCCTGCATCCAAGTGCTTGCGTAACCACCATCCGCAGAAATAAAAATAAGAGAAGTGTTAAAAGTTATCTTTTTGTACACCCAAGTTCCTATGCCTGAACACACACATACTCACACACACTCACACTCACCCATACACACACACACACACACACACACGCATACTGTAATTCAAAGTACAAAGATGGAGACTTGAAGAAAATGGTTAATGGAACATAAAATGGTGAGGTGTAGTTCTGAGACACACGAACATTTAAAGGTTAGGTAGGAAACACCAGTGAGGAAGATTTGGGGGAGGGAGTACAAAAGAAGCAAAGAGAGTGGAGAGCATCATAAAGGCCAAGAGAAAAGAGTGGCTCCATAAGAACAGAATGACCAAGTGGGTAAAACACTCTGAGAGGTCAAGATACTTAGTAAAAAGTCCATTGGTTGGATTCAACCTCCCGACTCTTAGGACAGGTGGGAAGGAATGACATCCAGAGAACAAGGGAAAGGATTGGCCACAGGTAGAAGTCTCTCCCCCACTGCAGCAGGAGAGGACAAGAGAAGGGTGCAGTACAAGTACGTTTATAAATTCCATTGCAAATAAATTGTGAATTTCCCGCAGCAGAGGCAACACCATCTGCTGACACTTCAAGGGGGAGCGGAGAAGAGAAGGCCAAGAGTGTGGACAATTTGAAATGGTAAGGATGGAGAATTGGTGGGTCAATCAAGTCAGGAAACATGGTGCATGAGCAGTGTTGAGCGCCCCTTGGAGAGTGGTGACCACGAAGAGCAGAGATAACCATCAGTGTATGACGTGGTGTTATGCCTGCTCTCCTCAGCTGTCTAGTACAGCCACAGAGGAGAAGGCAAGATGAGGCAGCTTAGGCTTTAGGTGGGAGCTGTGCTTCTTAACCAAGGTTTGTGTCAGAAATCACTTTGGAAATATTTGGAAGCCCTCACTCGTATGTATATATTCCTTCCCAGGCCCCATAACCTGATAATTACTCTGGGCATTTCTGAGTGGAGGAAGGTCCCTAGTGATGGGCAGCTCCCTGTCAGGAACCACTAATCCATTTGGGGTGCAAACAAAGACAAAACTGGCAAGGGAGTTCACAACAGAGGATTAGAATGATGGGCAGTAATAGCCAAACTAGATTGGGAAGAGAAGTAGGGACACAGGGTCTCACAGATAAGGATAACACAGATCAGTAAATAGGAAGTCCTAATAAAGTCATGTGGAAAGAGTTCTGATGGCAGGTTTTGGATTAAGCACATTTAAGGTACATTTCCAATCTCACCATAAATTTTAATCTAGGAGAAAAAAAAATAACCTGTAATCTCCCATAAAGCTGTGTTTTCTTTTTCTTTTTTTTTTTTTTTTGACACACACACACACACACACAGAGAGATCACAAGTAGGCAGAGAGGCAGGCAGAGAGAGAGAATGGAAGCAGGCTCTCTGCTGACCAGACAGTCCGATGCAGAACTCGATCCCAGGACCCTGAGATCATGACCTGAGCCAAAGGCAGAGAAAGCTGTGTTTTCTTATAAAAGGTGGCCCAGAAATGCTTGTTGTTTCTTTGATACTAATTTAACAGTGAGGTTTCCAAAGATCAATTACATCATATGTTGCCACTGATAGAAGTTATAAGCATTTCCCCCATGATTCCCACACACACATTCCCATGGTGGATGAAAGATAGATGAACACTTTAAGCACGGGAAGAGGAAACCCATGTTGACAAGAGCCCCACAGTGACAACTGGAAACATGCCACCCTTTAGTCATCCTACAGAAGCCACAGTATCTTGTCATTCAAACGGTGTCAGAGGAACACCAAGGAAGAGAAAACTGTGAATTTCTTGTACAATCCCAACCTTGCCTTTTCCTTATAAATTCACTTTCATAATCCTTTTGGAGTAAATAAGTGATTTCTCAAAAGAACATTATTTTAGGACAGAGACAGAAAGAAGACTTGAATAGCCACGGCCCTAAGAAATGAATTTAGGACCGTTTTCCATCTGTGGTCAGTAAATTATTTAGACAGATCATGTTTTTAAGACCAATGAATTTTTAAAGTTGTCTGGTTCTAATTCAAGAATATTGGCTCTGATCACTGACATTCTTATCCCCTCAAGATCCTTCAGTCCAACTCTATCAATGAGGTATTACTCATGAGCTGGGTTCAGTGTCTAACTCAGTGCCAGTAGGAGGGAACAGAGCTATGCCGTGGTCTGCAGGGCTGAGCAGAGAACCCATGCAGAGCACAAGATCCCCCTCTGAAAACTGGCCTCCTGGCCAGGCTTACTGTGACTTTGCCTGACCTGCTTCATGGGATTCTCCACACTACAGGGGCGGCTCTCCCTTATATCATTCTCTGGAGGACAAGTTGCCATGCTATAATTTAGTGGCTCCTCAGGTTCGGGGTTTTGTTATTCTGTGTTTCCAGGGTGGGGTCCAAACTCAATGGAGTGGTAGAAATACTGCCGAAGGGCAGAGGGCCGTATGACATCATCTCTTAAGATTTCCTCTAGCTCTGCTGTTCAATTATTGTAATTGAAGTTCATTGAAAAATGGTGCCAGAACTCTGGATGCCTCACAGTATCTTGTCAACAAAAATCACCAGAAAATAAATGTCACTGTCCTCACTGAGAAATCTCTCTCCAAAAATGAAAACAAGGAATCACTGAGGATATACATATGGAGACAACAAGTTCTAGACACCCAAGAAGAGACCAATATAATGTGGGGTTGGAGTAGGCAGAGTGGCACCCAGAGATCTGAAAGTTATGTTCAGGTGATGATCTACAGCTCTGGGGAGTCCAGGCCTGAGATACTCAGAGTGATTTATAACTATAGAGTAATGTATAAGAAATTTATTTGTGAGTGGAATAAAAAAAAGATGAACTAGTATCTCACATGTAACCCTTTGGGAAATAGCTAAGTCCTTTTAGAGGCTACAACCTAATATATGAACATTTCTAATCTTGATCAACCTTCTGGAAGTGAGTACCTGTCACACGGATGTTCATGCAACCAGAATTATTGCATATTTCATTTAATTTCATTCATTTGGAAATCTGTCTTTTACTTCTGAAACTCATTTGGTTAGACTGTGGCTGAACTAAAGCCCAGAGACATTGCCCAGGATCACTCACATAACATAAAATTCCCAAGTCACCCTATGCTGGACTGCTAAATCTGAACTCTTAACCATTATGCCATGTTAACATTCTAGTAAAGAATTCCATTGTTCATTCAGTCAACTGCTTCTATTGATCAGAGAACTGATGGATGTTTTAAAAGTATGATCAGCCTTGTTTCTAGAAAGTTCACCCTGGCAGTGGAGTGGGCGATGACCTACCTGGGCAAGAGACTGGTAGTGGAGAAACAGTTTAGGATGCTACTGCAGTAGTCCAAGCAAGACATGAGGAAGACTTCCATTTACATAGTCGCAGTGGAGATGGATACAAGGGACAAAATTAATATATAGTTTTATGGTAGAATTAGTAACAGTGGACAAAAAGTGGGATAGTGAGGGTTGAGGGAGAAGAAGTTAGTATGGATGACTTTGTCCTCTAGCTTGGAGCTTGAGTGATGACATTGATGGAGGAGAGGAAATACGGAGATACAAAGGCCAGAAATAGGTTGATGAGGACAACGGGGATAATGAATTCCCATGTGGTTGCCTAATGTTATTCATGCAGAGCTAAAGACAGTCATAGGTAGGAGTTATGACTATGAGCATAGAGGTTAAAGTCAAGAGAACAATAAAGCCACCCAGGGAGAGTCTATAGAGTTAGAAGAGAAAGAGACCACAAGCTGGAACCTGTGAAACGCCAGTATTTATGAAGGGGCAGAAAAAGAGGAACAAGCAGAAAACACCCAGAAGCAGAGCACTGAGTGGTAGGAGAACAGTGGAAAGGGTTTCAGTAAGGAAATGATGCAGAGAAGCCAAGCAAAAGAGTTCCAAATATAAATCTTCAGATTTAGCCTTTAGAAAGCTATTAGCACCTCACAAATCGAGCTATGGAAGCTTTGCGCATCATAGCGGATGAGGTTTATCCGAGGCGCAATTATTGCTAATTGAAGTCAATGTCATTTGAGTCATCAAAGCCTATTTCAAATTAGGAATAAATTACTTTCCTGATGGAGGAAGAAAGTTTTAGGAGTCTTGGTCTGGCTTTTAAAAAAGTGGAAGCCCAATATTTGGTATTCCTATAAATTTCAAAACTATGTGTTTAACTAGATTCAAAACACCAGCACCACTTGATCTAATTTTCTATTTAAATTCAAAGTCAAACTGAGAGAACTTTAAGATAGTAAATGCTTGACATCCCATAAATTTTTAAAAGGTTTTATTTTATTTATTTATTTTTGCACATGCACACACACACAAGAGAGTGAGAGACAGAGAGTGAGCGCCCACACAAGTTGGGGAGCAAGGCAGGGACAAAGGGAGAAGCAGGATCCCTGCTGAACAGGGACCCCAGGACCCTGGGATCATTACCTGAGCTGAAGGCAGATACTTTACTGACTGAGCCACCCAGGCACCCTCCCATAATCATTTTTATGCAAGAAAAACAGAAGAATGTTATGTAAATGATAGATGCCCAGAGATTTTGATTAATTCAGGGCTCACATTTATTTCAAGATGAGTATGATTCAGGACTAGACCTGCTGAGACAGAGCACGTATTTTCATTTACCTAAATGACTAACAGGAAACTATCATTTGCCAGGCAACAACAGCAGTGCTCCACCAGGCCCACTAATTTTGAAATCATGCTATTTATCATACATTTTAAATTTGTGGATTCTCCTCTCAATTTCTTTACATTAAAGATAACTTTTTTAAAAATTTTATATTACACTATTTTAATTTAGATAATTCAAATTCACATAAAATATGCCCACACTGTTTATATTAAATGTTGCTTCAGATATTAAGTACCTGAAGAGGCTTTCTAGAACTTAGTATTTGGCAAATCTAATGGAGAATACATTTTTACTTGACCATACTGCTTTGTAAACAAGTTCTGTATGAGGTATATTTTTATTATCTTTATTTAAGTATTGAAGAAGTAATCTAATGACATCTAACTATTCAATACACTTCTTTAAGAAGCTAATGGAACTGGTAAGGTATCTGTGTCTCTTTGAACTAATCTCCACTTTGAGTGGGCCGCCTACCCCAACCCAGTATTTTATGTGAAGGGCATAAATTATTCTGTTTTACAGTTGAGACACTGGGTCTCTGGGAAAGTGAAAAAAACAACTTGAGTTATGGGCAAGTCAGAGATTAAATCAGACAAAGAACGGACGGATTTCTGTGCTTCTAAGCCTGTTCTTTCCTTCTTTGTTACACGACAAGTGAGGCTGCCTTTATTCCCATAACCTGCTCTATCAATTTGATGGAATCAATTGCATTATTTGGATTAAAAAAGAAGAAAGAAGTCCCTGTCTTGTCATTTTCACTTGTGTAACTGGTAAGATAACAATCTTACAAAATCTAGAACTCCAAGTATTTGTTATCTCCAAATTACAAAGGCCAAAGATTAATATGTAACAGGGCAACATTAACATGTTAACAAAGTTAACATTGAGGTTGACTGGGAAAGAATGGCTACATGAAGTATGTCCAGCCGTAAACATCCCATAGTCACAGAAAATAGGAGGGGCTCTTTGAAGTTGGAATTCATTTAGCTTGGAGGCCTCAGAGGAGAACACTTCAACCACAGCAGCTGACACAAAGGAAAAAAAAAAACAAAAAAACTTTTCATTCACGATCTAATTCTGCAGACTGACTCCAAACTGATTAGAGGGCATGTAACAGACAAATGGGCCTGAACAATAGAACAGAGTATTTTAAGTTTGGGACTAGGAAACTGGAGCCTCGAACTTTCTTTAAGGTCTTGCCAATGATTGCATCCTGGCTTTACCCCAATTATCTATGCCCCCTTTCCCTCCAGTGTTTAATTTCTTTGTATATAAAAAAAAAGGGGGAAGGAGAATCACTTGCAGCATGTCTTGTATGATACATACTGAAGTAACTGTGATTTAAAAAAAAAATTCTGTTCAGTCCTAGCTGGAGACTGGTAGATACACTAGACCACCCAGAATTAACTTAAGAAGATGGGTGAATTTTTAAGAAACAGTTATTTTCTTTCCTTCATTTACATTTCAGTGTGAAAAATACTGAAAAGTAGGGAAGAATGAAAATAATTGCAATTCCCGCACGAATCCAGAAATCATAGCTGTTGACATTGGGGGTATCTCCTTCCAGTCTTATGTGTATGTGTGCATGTGACACACTCTGAAGACAAACACTATTAAAGAGAAAAAATACTTTTTGTAAATTACAATCAGACTATATATAGTGCTTTGTAGCCTGCAATGTTCACTGAATAGAAAGTATCAATATTTTTAAAAATAATTTTGGGGACTTTTTTTAGCTCCCATTTTATTCTATTAAATGCACTTAACATTACTTATTTAACCATCCCATATTGTTAGATATTTAGGTTATTTTCAACTTTTTGTCATCAAAACCATACTGTATTAGGGACGCTTGGGTGGCTTGGTTAAGCAGCTACCTTCAGCTGAGGTCTTGATCCCAGAGTTCCGGGATCAAGTCCCGCATCGGGCTTTCAGCTCCATGGGGAGACCACTTCTCCCTCTGACCTTCTCCCCTCTCATGCTCTCTCTCAAATAAATAAATAAAATCTTTTAAAAAAAAAAAACCCATACTATATTAAATATCTTTAAACATGACTCCTCATAGCTACTTGATTATATGATTAAGATAAATTTGAGATATTAAAATCATCAAGTAAAAGGATATGAACATTCTGGGCTCTTGATATATATTACCTAATGACTTTCCAGAAGGGTTAAACCAAATTGTGCTTAGTTCAGTATTGGATGGGAGTGTACATTTCCCTGAATTTTCTTTTTGCTTTCATCTTCAATATTTAATAGGTTTTAAAAAGAGTATTTTGCTTGTTCAGTTTCTTTGATTATTAATGAGCAGTCTTTTTGAAGTAGGAGAAATATCTGTGCATTTTTAATTGAATCTCTTTTTTCAACCTAGAAGACACAATCTACTTCTCATCAAAAGAATTTCTAGAAGATCAAACTTCCAGCTTACAGTTAGGTAGTACTTAGGAAGTGAAAGTCCTAGAGGATATTCAGACATCTGCCAAATGATCTAGAACAGGAAAAGGTATGCAAATAATACGGTGTCTTTGTTCTTGCTCCTCTCCCTGCTCATTAACTGACGGACATCACTAACTGATCTGGCACTGTTTCCTCAGTGAGCCTAGGTATACTCTCAGGAATTCTTCTCAACATCAACTACTGTCATTCTGAGCTATTGTTTCTCTTAGTTCATACTTGAACTGGAACCAGCTTGGCCCAGAGTGCAGCCTACAATTCCACTGGAAAACATAAAAGCAGGGAAATTACAATGCTACATGGCTGCTGGACTCCTCCTCTGTTCCAGCCCTCTTCCAAATATGTTAGCTACGCACAAATGTTACTATTGTATATACTCCATTAATACACCCACAATGCACCTGTGGAAGTTCTTGCCCCTTTCCATGTCCTCCTTAGTTTCTAGAACAATACTCCTTGAAGTTACTTGATAAATAGCCATTGACCATCTAACAATAGGATTTCGGGATTCTTCCTAGGTTTCTTCATGGGCAATATAAATTCCTCTTCCAAAGTTGGTCTTTACTATCCAATATTCAGTTATGTTTCTTTTCTCTTCCTATTCCTTTCCATTTTAATGTCCATTTATAATGGAACCATTACCATTCCCTAAAGAGACATCATTTCATGGGATCCTGGACAGCCACATCTATTCAGTAAGCCCAGGAGAGGGGGACTGCTGCGTGGCATCTTTAAAAATCAATAAAATCATTTTTGTGTAGACCATCCACCTTGGAGGAATGTTGCCCTCTAATTTTGCTGCAGAAGAAGGAAGCAGCTGGTGAAGAGTCAATAATGAGAGCTGAACTTTCAATGAGTACAGGAAGGACCAAGCCAGAGGAAGTGACTAGTCAGCCTTTCTCAGAAAAGAGCTTAGGCTGGCCCCCAGTCTCTGCATCTCTACTCTTCCAACAGCGCGAGCCACCCACAATCAATCTTTAAGATTTTCTAGTCCCAGGGCACCTGGCTGTCTCAGTCAGTAGACCATGTGACTTTTTTTAATTATTATTATTTTAATTTAAATTCAATTAGTTAACATATAGTGTTCAGGGATACAGGTCTGTGAAACATCAGTCTTATATAATACCCCACACTCATTACAATATGTACCCTCCCCAAAGTCCATCATGCAGATATGCCATCCCTGACTCTCCTCCAGCATACTTCAGTTTGTTTCCTAAGATTAAGAGTCTCTTATGGTCTGTCTCCCTCTCTGGTTTGGTTTTATTTCATTTTTAGCTCTCTTCTCCTATGATCCCTTGTCTTAGAATATGCAACTCTTGATCTCAGGGTCATGAGTTCAAGCCCCACATTTGGTGTGGAGACTACTTTAAAAAATTTTAAGAAAAATTATACATACACACACACACACGAATATAAATATACATAAATATTTAAGTATATTTATATACATGTTTTAGTCCCATTTCAGATTCAGTGCATCTGGCTCTGACCTGAGCACAAGAATTGATCATAGAACTTCTCACATATTCAATCAGTCATTCAACATTTTGAGTACCTATTATGTGCCAATATAAGGAATAGTTTAGGGAAGTTTTAGATACCCCACCATCTCCATTAGCTCTCCCTCCCCTAAATAAATTTCGAGCCCTTCTCATAACCAGATTGTCACTCAAATCCACAACCAGATTGTCACTCAAATCCATGGAAATTCTGGAGCTACCATTTGTCTGATCCCTGCCTCAAAGAACTTATATTTAGTGGGTCAGACACCAACAGGTAAGCAGTCAGTGACAACCCAGTACTACAAGTGTGCTCATGGGACACTAATTAGTGCTGTGAACACTCAAGAAGGACATTGAACCAAGTTAATGGAAATGACATTCAAGATGAGACCTAAAGCACAATATGATCTAGGTAGCAAGAGAGGTAGGGGATGGAGTCCTAAGAAGGGATTCAGTATCTTCAAAGGCAAGGAAGAAATAAAATGGGACTTAGTCTAAGAACTCTCAGTTTGGGAGGATAGAATGTGAGTGGGTGAAGGGTAAGGGAAATAGGTAAATCACAAGATACAAGGATGGGGAGATAGGCATGGCTAGACAGCACAGTCATGGGGTTTGGATTCTATCCCAAAAGAAATGGGAAGCCAGTGTGTTTTAAGCAAGCAAATTAACTGATCAGTTTGTGTTTAGAAAGATTCCTCTAGCCACAGGGTGGAGAATGAAGGAGAAGGAAGCAAACCTGGAGAGGAGGGCTTCACCCAGGTCATAGATGGTCATGTGGCTGGAGCAGAGGTAGTGGCAAAGGAATGAGAAGTATGAGGGTTGTATTGGTTTTCTAGGGGCTATACCATAAACCAGTTGACTTAAAACAACAAAAACATATTACCTCATAGCTATAGAACCTAGAAGTCTGAAATCAGGGAGTTGGCGGGTTCATGCTTCTTTTGACGCCTCTAGCAAAGACACTCCCTTGACTCTTCTAGCTTCTGGCATGTGCCCGCAGTCCATAGCTCATGGATACATGGCTCTAGTCACACAGATGTCTTTTCACTGTGTATCTTCACATCACCTTCCCTGTGTGCATCTGTCTCTGTGTCCAAATTTCCCTTTTATAAAAACACCAGTTACATTGGGTTATAGCCCATCCTAATGACCTCTTTTTAACTTCATTACTTCTATGAAGACTTTATTTCCAAAAAAAGGTCATACTCTCAGGTAGTGGGGATTAAGATGTCAATATATATTTTTAAGAGACATAGTTCAACCCATAACACGGGTTCTTTTTTACACCGAGTCCCAGGTTCCACCTGACACCCTGGGTCAGATGGGTGCTTGGCTCCCTGGGCCTGGGGCCCAGTTGTCCAGGATACAGCACTGCCTTGTTTTTAGAAGTCATTCCAAAGGCTGGAGACTTGTCTTAGCTGAGAAAATGGGAACTTTGGGACTTTCCACCTACCACTGCCTGCCAGTTCAGCTCTGGGAATATTTTCTGTATCTGAATTCCTCAGCCAAGGCTCTGTCCATCTTGCACAACATCCCATTCCCAGGAGGCAACATTCCTGTTGCCAGTCGCCATCCCCAACCCTCATCTGTTACCAGTGTTGCAATCTACCAGGTCAGTGTTTCTCAATGTGTGGCCCGCAGATCACCTGCAGCAGAATCACTCAGGAGTAGTTACAAACATCATTTATTTTGAGCCACCCAACCCCACTGAATCAGAACCTCTGACTGTGGAGTCCAAGATTCCATGTCTCTAACAAGTTAGCCTAGTGGTTTTCGTGAACACTCAAGTTTCAGGAACACTATTCTAGATTATGTGTGCTACTTACCTGGATTTCCTGCCAGCCCCTGCTTATAGGTGTGCTTCTCAGAGATGGCTGTTTCCGAAGGCAGATGTTCTTTCTGGTCAGACCCATACTGTTATGGTTAAACCAACCCTCCTGAGCCACCACTGTAGATCTCACAGCCAGAAAGGAAAGAATAGTCCTGAAAGAAACCATTCTTATGAAGAAAAGAGCCAAGTATTAGGATTTCACTGAGCCTAGTAAAGATGTATAATTCTATGCAACTCAGGAAAATGAGATGAGAATAAAACTATTTATTAAGAATGCACCCCAAATTAAAAATCTGAAACAGTACCCACAATAGAATCACCTAAAGATTAAACACATTATTAAATTAAACACATTTATGTATGTGTAAAGTGAATATAGGTACATATTATATGTATAAAACTGGTGACAGAGATAGTCTATCCAGAGCCCTGACAGCTTTTCTCATTCCCAACCTACTCCAAAAAAAAAAAAAAAAAAAAGATAGCTTGAAAGGAAAGTTTTCAGTCACCTGATATTTAGTTTCAAAGATCAAGTCTACCTTAATATTGGTGTTTTTAAAAATTCAGACTTTTGGAGTTTGGCTCCGGTATAAGTGAGTTACATGACAGATGTAAGTACATAAAAATACCAATTTTTAGAGCTTGGTTCACAAATGATTTCTTACAATTTTCCTTGAGAGATTGAAGTTTCGCCTGTATGAAAAGCCCCAGCAAAAGCAGGCATGGAGCCCAGTGAAGAAAGAGCATTCCTACGGGGGACTGAGTAAATGTTTGATGATGTTGATCATATTCTTGCCCAAGACTGAGAGACTGTCCCCAACAGAGAGGTGAGTGATTGTCCCTCAAATGACTTGGTCTTATTTGTATATAAAACTCACATCAGGGGCACACGGGTGGTGTAGTCAGTTAGGCGTCTGACTCTTGGTTTCAGCTCGCATCATAATCTTAGGGGCATGGGATCAAACCCTGCATTGGGCTCTGCACTCAGCACAGAGTCTGCTTAGGACTCTCTCTCCCTCTCCTTCTGCCCCTCCCAAGCTCTCTCTCGCTCTCTCTCTAAAATTAAAAAAAAAAAAATCTTTTTTAAAAAAATCGGACTTTTACTTATTAATAATATTTTATGTTGTAACAAGAGAGGAGTTTTCTAAGCACAGATGCCCACCAGTTATTTGCATGTAAATCCTTCAGTACACAGAAGAGGGTTGAGAAACTGCAACAATGCAGGGCTTGATGGAATGACTGATCTCACCCTCACCGCAAAAGAAGCACCAAAGTGGTTGTTTAAACAGGTTAAGTCTACATAAACTGACTTGGACTTCAGTGACAGTTCCTGGATATTTCAGTCAAGTTGTTATTCACTTGCTTTGCTCATTTTATAAAGATGAATCCACCATAATTACACTACATTTACAGGAAAAGATGCTGCCATCCAATTCTTTTCTTTCATTCAGCGAACTTGCATTTCTAATATCAACAACCAAACTGCATATAACCAACATCTGGTATGTCTTATTAATCTGTCTTTAACCCTGCTTTCATAATTCAAACATAAAGTTTTTTCTTGATTTTTTTCTGTTTTTACATGTATATTCTTTAACATTTTTTAAAAAGTCTTATTTATTTGTCAGACAGAGAGAAAGAGAAAGGATAAGTAGGGGGGACAAAAGGCAGCAGCAAAGAGAGAAGCGACTCTCCACTGAGCAGAGAGCCCAATGCAGTACTCAATCCCAGTACCCTGAGATCATGATCTGAGCTGAAGGCAGACACTTCAATGACTGAGCACCCCTACCTGTATATTCCTTAAATGCTTGATGCCAGCGTGAAGGAGTTTTATGGGAACAGGCACAGCCAGAGATTGTTGAACCTCTGACTTCACCAGAAACCTAGCAAATTTTATTCAAGTAGGAGGGAGTAGGAGGAAACGTGTCTTGGCTGCCTTCTTGTCTCCTTTTTGACCTTGGATCTGCCATCTTCACAACACTCCCTGCTGAGTCTCCCCAAGTTGTCCTCTGTTGTGCAAAGCCTCTTTTAAAATAGAGTAGGTTTTACTCTCCATGACTCCTACCAAGTACCCTGTAAGCCAAAAGAGATAAAATGTTGCATTCTCGGGGCACCTGGGTGGCTCAGTGGGTTAAGCCGCTGCCTTCGGCTCAGGTCATGATCTCAGGGTCCTGGGATCGAGTCCCGCATCGGGCTCTCTGCTCAGCGGGGAGCCTGCTTCTCCTCTCTCTCTCTCTCTGCCTGCCTCTCTGCCTACTTGTGATCTCTCTCTTTCAAATAAATAAAATCTTTAAAAAAAATGTTGCATTCTCATTTCCTCATTCTATTTCAGGGTATTTTCCTTCACTAGGAATTATGAAAAGTTAGCTGATAAAAGTAGTTCATAGTAATGTTATATTATAAAAGAAAAGCATGTTAGATTAAATGTTGAAAGAAAGACAATAAAATAGGATTCTCAGGGGCCCTCAGCATGGCTGTCTTCTTCATGGCCTTCCTTCTCCATGAAAGATAATTAGGGGAATCAGTTGGGCACCCCATCTCTGAAAGGTTGCCTCCTCATCTTCCTATATACTGCATCCATTCCGATCCACTTTTCTCTGAATGGTTAGTCTCAGCCCTTCAAATGTAAATCTAACTGTGCTTTGATGATCTTATACGTAGACCTCACAGACTGTTATTTTTTCTGCTACCATGAGGCACTTCTCATGAAACCCAGAAAGAAGATAGGACGATAGCTTTCGTTTTTCTTCATTGTGTCTTCCCGTCACACAGAATCCTTTCTCTGGCTTTAAATATTGTTAAGTAATTTGGGAATCCCAAACTAAATAAATAAACACACCCTCTCTAAGTTTCAGTTATACGTAAATTAAACTACTTCCTTAAAACGGTGGAAAACAGTGGTCAGCTTTGAAACTCTGGGTCAGTTTTTCAGTGAGCACAATTCTGAAACAGCCCTATAGCATGTTGTTAGTATTTGCTTTTAAGGACCAGCTATCAAAGAATTCACTGAGACAAACATGAGGTTGAGTTTTAAAAGGCCATGTAGTGGGTTTTTAGTAGTTGCAGATTTTATAAGCTTAAAATGGTGAACTAGTGTTCTTTACCCTTCTTACTTCTTTTTGAGTTAGATGCATTGGGTTAAGTTGTATTTTAAAATGCATCTGAGCCTATTGAGGAGAAATCTAAACAAAGGCACTGGATATGGATTCCAGTCAAACTTTAACCTCCAAGACCAAAATCCAGCAAAACTGGCTGAACTTGGCATAGGAACAAGGTCAGCTTAGGGACAGTACCATGACATAGAGCAGTAACTGCACAAATCACATTTTGCCCAGCAGCGTTTGAGTGCATGTCTAAAGGACTGAAGGAACGAACGTTCATGGCATTTCCCCCTTCATTTTGAGATTTATCAACAGTGCTTCACAACAGAAGAAAAAAACATGACCGTTGTACAATAGCACAATGCATTTGTACAGAAGGAACGGTGAGCTTCAGCATGTGTTCAACCAAGTCAACACATAAGCCTTTCAAGCTGATAAAGGAGGGTAGACAAGGGGAACCCACCACTAAAGCACTCAGGAGACAAGTAGGGATAGAGCCTGATGTAATGCTGAACACAGGTAACATTCATAGGCATGCTAACTCTTCCTGTCACTATGCAATACTGGAAGTCTAGAGAAAAACCTCGAGACCAATAGTTGTGCTAGCTAGAGTAGGGGTCAAGATCTTCTAACCCAGTGCTCCAGTGCCTTATGGAAGATCGGAGTTTATTTTTCTCACACATTATTGGCCAGAAGCAGTTGAGCGTTCTAGGGCAAGTTTGTAGCTCCAGTTCAAGGTCACAGGGAGCGAGGTGGCTTTGATTTTGTTGCCCTGCATCCTTTTAGGGAGTTGCTCTCATTTTCATGATCGATGGTGGCTCTCACTAGCACCAGATCATGTGCCAGCTATCAAAGCAAGAAAGGAGAACATAGAGGGCAACAAACATCTTTTTCAAAGATGTGCCCCAGAAATTACATGCATTCTGTATCCTCATAGCTAGATGCAATGGTGTCAGGGAAAATCTAAAACTCAAGGGCTTTTCTTGCTCAAAGGGGGATGCATATTGGGGTTCAACTAGAACATTTCTGTGGTAATTAAATGATAAGCTTCAGAATACATGTGTGTGCATGCATACTCTCCTACATAGCATTCTTAAGAATAATTAGGGTCTTACATAGAAGGCATTATTGCTTAATGATTAAGATCAAGGGTAGACTTTGAGCCCAGGGAGACCTGAGTTTGAATCTTGGCTCTATCATTGACTAGATGCATAGCTCCTCTAAACATTAATTTTCTCTTCTAAAAATAGAGATAATTTTTATTATCTCTATGTTGTAAGGAGCAAATTAAATAATGTGTACTGTTGGATAATAAAGAATTTTTCTGGTCTTTGTCCTGGATTCCTGGCAAGGAGCTTCTAAAATCCTTGGAATTTCTCAAATGACTTTGTTACTTATGAGCCTCTTGGGCTACCCCTGAGTTTGTGCTATCAAGATGGAGATGGGTCAGGATAGGGGCTGTTACCCAAAAGACCAACCATGTAATTAGAGGGTTGGGGTTTTGGGCCATGTGGTAACAGCCTAATCTACTGACTTTTTTGGGATTGGGCTAGAGATTGAGTTCATTCATGTAGCCAATGATTTAATATGCTATGAAACTCTGGGAACCAAAACTTAGTGGAGCTTCCTGGTTGGGGAACACAACTGATGCCAGGAGAGTGACACGCTTTGATTCCACAAGGAGAAAACAAAGAAGCTCTCCATTTGGGACCCTCCCATTCCTCACTCCATGTGTCTCTTCATTCGACTGGTCCTGATCTGTATCCTTTAGAGTAAAACTTTAATAATAAATACAGTGTTTTCCTGAATTCTGTTCATTGGTTTAGTGAATTATCAAGCCTGCAAAGGTTGTGAGAACCCCAAATATGTAGCCAGTCAGTCAGAAATATGGTGGCCTGGGGACCCCCACATCTGAAGTGAGGGCAGGCTTGTGAAGGACCAGACCCCACACAGGTGGGGTCTGTGCTAACTTTGGGTGGTTAGAGCCAGAACTGAATTACAGTACACCAGGTGGGGTCAGAAAATGTACAAAATGTTTAGACAGCAACAGGAACCTGTGAGAACTTAATAAAGGCCAATTGCTATTATTACTTTTAATTTTTCTTCTTCTTCTTTTTTTCTTAAAGTTATTTATTTATTTGACAGAGAGAGACCACAAGTAGACAGAGAGGCAGGCAGAGGGAGAGGAGGAAGCAGGCTCCCCGCTGAGCAGAGAGCCCAATGCAGGGCTTGATCCCAGGTCCCCGGGACCATGACCCGAGTGAAGGCAGAGGCCTTAACCCACTGAGCCACCCAGGTGCCCCTCTTATTATTATTATTATTAAGATTATCCCTAATTGATTGAGTTACTGGAATCTAGTGACATTGAGATAATCTTTAACTATTATTCTGCAGTCCTTCTCATCAGAATCTCATCAATGTTGTCCCAGCCTGTGGCTGGCTCCAAGCCCCTTTCTATGAATAGAGAGCTGAAATGAGGGCCTTGTCTCCCGACCAGGTTAGTCAAGAACACCCAGTTTAAAGGCTTCCACATGAGTGTCACTTACAGAGCACACAGGCTTATGAGCCCCTCAGAATTTGCAGTCACCTGAAGAAGGTAGAGTTTTAGTCAAACTCGAGATCACTTCATGGCTATATTCTCAGGGCTGCCACCACATGCAAGGGGAATCCCAACTCACAAGGTCTGAAGGCTGAGGCCTGAGGCAAAGAGGAATCACCAATATTGGGTAAGATGTGGGGAAGATTTTTTAAATACATAAGGGTGGTAGAAAAGACATGTGACTTGCAGTTTGGTAGCACTGTGTTCAAGCCTCGTCTTTGCGACTAGCCAACTATGTGACTGGGGGTGAATGTTCTAATCCACCCAAATCTCAGTTTCTCCCCGTATAAAATGGAACAACAATGAGTCGCTTCTGAGGCAACTGGGAGGAAAAGGAGATGATGCACGTTGAGTATCTGCCACAGCACTCAGCTCGTGAAAGCCAGGGCATACATGTAAGTTCCCTTCCCCTTTGCCTCATGGGGCATGGCGGGGATGGAAATCCTTCCACTCACTATTTAAAAAGCCCAGTGCAGAAAGCTTTCTAGGATCAGATTACCAGTTATTCTTTTCCTGAAAGGCAAGTCTTAGGTTACAGTTTTACTGTAAACATCTCTAAAACACTGCAGGCAGAAAGATCAAGGAGATTTGCAGTTCCTAGAAGGATGCATGATATCCCATGAAGGTTCATGTTTCAAGGTTGAGCTGCTCGTGGATGGGATTCTGTCATCAGGAGTTTTCTTTCTCCATGTGGCTGCTCAGAAGATAATCTGACCTTCACAGTTTATTCCCCACAATTTGTCCCTTTGCACCGGTCCTGGTTTTGATCACCATGGCATTTAGAGAACATTCCTGTATGGGATGGGACTGAACTGAACGCTTCCAGTAACGAAGAAGCTTCTTATTTACCAGGGCTTTCAACTCTTCATCTCTTCTGTCTCCCTGGTGCAAAAAATCCTGCCTGTCTATATTGCCAAAATAGAAATGACTGCAAAGTTCAAGGTCTCTTTCAACAGATAACTATTTATGTGGTGCCCTAGGGAGGCAGGATATGGAGCCTTCCAAAGGAATATGCTTTTATGGTGCACATGGTCTCTAAGTTGCTAGGCTTAAAAACATCATTACACTGATACTGATCAATGAGTAGTTAAGTATTTGTAATTAAGGATGTGTGCAAACGTTAATTATAAAAATGTTCACTCCAGTATTTCCCAGCATGCATACCTCATAAAATAATAATTCATAAAGAAGTAGTTAATAGGGGCAGCTGGGTGGCTCTGTGTGTTAAAGCCTCTGCCTTCAGCTCAGGTGATGTTCTCAGGGTCCTGGGATTGAGCCTCGCATTGGGCTCTCTGCTCCACAAGGAGCCTGTTTCCTCCTCTCTCTCTCTCTCTCTGCCTGCCTCTCTGCCTACTGGTGATCTCTATCTGTCAAATAAATAAATAAAATCTTAAAAAAAATAAAAGCAATTAATAATTACCAAATTCTCTACAATAGAATACTATTTAGCCTTTAAAAATGAAGCTGTAGAAGTATGTTTATTAACACATTGATATATGAGAAATCTACATGTGCAAAATAATAAAATTATGTATTATATGATCCCATCTTGATAAAAAAATAAAATTACCTATTTACGTGTTATTTGTATATCATGAAAATGTCAAGGAAAATGTCTAAAAGGACATGTACTGAAATGCAAATGATAGAACTACAATTGATTTTTATGTTTTTTCTTGAATATAGTTTCAGGCTTTCTATAACGAACACACATTACCAGCATACTTTTTTTTTCTTCAAGATTTTATTTTTTAACTAATCTCTACCCCCAACATGAGGCTTGGACTCAAAGCCCCAAGAACAAGGGTCACATTGAGCCAGGCAGGGGCCCCACTGCTGCCATACATTTTTTAAAGCTATTGTTACAATAATTATTTTCTCACGATCAGACTAGGCTCAGTGAGATGTAAGGAAAGCGTAATAAGGCTTTCTGGTGAAAGTGAGTTTATGTGCTGGTAAAGGCCATGTAACAGAAGAGCAAGCCTCAGCTGAACAGGAAGACACTGGCGTCCATCACACACTCGCCTCTGCGCAAGATAACCTTGGGCGAGCCATATCCATTTTCTGTACATCAGTTTTTCCACACGGAAAAGCACAGTGACATTCCACACCTTGAAACGCTATCACCTAGATGGGGTGCGAACCTCCTGCATGCTCTGGGTCACAGGAAAAACCCGCACACTGTCAGCACTCTGGATTTCCATTTGTGATGTGAACTGTGGGTTTGTGGGAGTATTTATTTAGTATTTCTATTTATTTTTGCTATTATTAGATTACGTTCTGGAAACTTTTCCATGCATCATGGAGAGCGGCTTCTCTGTGGGTAATCTTGAATTGGTAATCATTTCCATCAGGAGCAGAGTAGCTGTTTTGCTTTTTGCTTCTCTGTTAAGTTCGAGGAGCTCTTTTATAAGTCTCTGTGTTGTGTGCTTTTGCAGGGCAGGCTTTATTAAAGGGAAATTTTGCCAATAGGCCCGGCCTCTGACAACAGAACTGAGTAATTCAGGGAGAGGGAAGTTACAAGTTTTTAATGGCTATTTAGACAATCTGAGGACCAATAAAAAGAAAATAGATGACCAAACAGAAACTCCGTAAAATCATATAGTTTGGTCTCCAGCTTTTACGAAGAGTCTTTATAACTTTTACGTGAGACTCCATGGTTCATAGGATTGAATTTTTGTGATGTCTAATGGGATGGAAAAATGCTAATCTAATTATTCAGGAAGAGCAGAGAGCAGGGGGATTGCTACCAATTGTTTCTTCAAATTAAAGTTAATAGGATAAATCTGACCTTGGGCATTTAAATCAGAATAAATAACAATGTTGCTAAGTCTTCAGATGGACTTTGGAGACCATTTTTCTTTCTTTTTTTTTTAGATTTTTATTTTTTTGAGAGGGGGCAGAGAGCAGTGGGAGAGTGAGAAAGGGAGAAGTGGATTCCCCATTGAGCAGGGACCCCGACCTGGGGCTCGATCCCAGGACCCTGAGATTATGACCCAAGCTGAAGGCAGACCCTTAACTGACTCAGTCACCCAGGCACCCCATGGAGACCCTCTTTCTGATTAGCTCTATAACATGCAGTCTTTCCCCTTTGGCAGAAAACTGGAATCCTGGAATTCTGAGGTCCCAGATGATCAACGTCAGGTGGCAAATTATGATTCATTTTAAATTCCAATTTAACCATTAATTAAAGTAGGTATCCTTGACTGAAAGAACGTTCAGTGCCAGAAAAGCGCAAAAAGGAAATGTGAGACACAGGCCTCCTGGAAAGCCACTGCCGGGTTCCATTATCACCTTTATATCTGTTGCTCCTGGTAGCTATAGTAACTAGCATTTAAGACACAAACACAAAAATCAAAGTCCTAGGCTGATGCAATAGTTCTCCAATGGCTTTGTTCCATGTCTAAGATTTCCCTGCCTGCTCTTGCATCATATTTCATGTCCAAAGCCTCGAGTGACTGACATTCTGCTTGGGGATGTGTAGGCTAAGAGGGAAAGGGTAGGATGGAGTCCACCTGCCCTTATAGAGAAAAAAACAAGATAGATGCCCCATGTAGTCGGGGAGACTCAGCCCCTTCCGTGCTCTGCTGGGAAAGGAAGAGGGTTGTCTGCCACAGCTGTTGGATTGTTGTGAGCAGTGCTTGTCCAGGCCCCTCTGGGAGCGTGGATGGGATCGGTCCCTTGTTGCCCAGTCACAAACTCACCAGGACCTTGCTTGGGGGTGGGATGGTGGGAGGGGTTGGTTCCAATTCTACCCCCAAAAAAGGACAGATGATTTTTCAAGGGTTGCATTCAGAGCAAAGAAAGAGGAAGGGAGCAGAGTGAAAGAGGGAGGTTAAGCTAGAACTAATACTCTGAGCTTTTCTGGAAATAAAATTGGGCCAGTGATTGTTATCTCGACTTAAATAAGCATTACGGTTGAGTTCATCTGTTTTTGTAGCAGATACGGGTGATGTGTTTAAATGGAAAAGTGGTAAATAGAAACCTTCCATTTTCAGCACAAAGAGATGGCTGACACACAGTATCCAAGACTGACCTCCTAAGTTAAATCACACTTTTCTGGCATTCCAGTAATTAAGAAAAATTAGGGCACCTCCCAAACAGGGGAAATTGCAGACCCCAAAGTGTCCCTTCTGGAAGACTACATATGACATTACATTGCAGGGACATTAGCCTTGCTTGAAATGGTTTAACACAGAGAAACCCTTCACTGAACGATAAACTAGAAACTCCCAAGCCTTTCTTTAAAGGGAGATTAATATTTTGGTTGGCAAATGTGCCTGAGGAAGTATTACATTAATAATACTTGCTTTTTATACAGTTCCTTTCTTCATGTAGTCAGAATGCTTTATGGTGGATCAGACTCACAGATTGAAAAGAGAATGAATACATTTGAGCTTTTATGACTTGTTCTATCCAAAGAATTCTCTCAAGATGCACCAAAGCAAAGCCCAGATTCATGCCTGAGGGAGAGGCTAAGTGATGAGAGGCTAAATGATGAAGAAAGTTGCGATATACATAAGGTAATAATCCTTTAATCAGATATGGGAAAAATTCGCAATATTTTTTGTTAATGAAGATGATAATTCTGTAATCGGGCCTTGGACCTACCAAATCAGGTTGGACCTACATCCAATGACTTGGGGATAAAAAACATAAAAATCTATAGCCTATAACACAACTGCTCCATTTCCTCAGGCCCCTAGACTCAACCTCTTCTGTTGGGTAAGTTCTCTGACACTGCTAAGTGGAGAGATGGTTTGTAGAAAAGTTCTAGAACTTTCCTGCTTGTTTCAAGTGCCGTGTATGACATTTAGGCCTGAAAAGCTCATTTATTCATTAGTTTCATGGTCAGTGCCCATGTAAGGAATAAGTAAGGCGAGGGAACCGGGAGGCCCATCCTGTTTACCTTATCTGCCTTTTTAGTGCTAAGCCTGAAAGAAAAAGCAACAGCAGTGAAAGAGGTATGGCTCTTGGAAATGCTTTTTTGTTTCAGTCATTTGGCAGACAAGTGTATTGTGATTTCTTTTTTTTTTTTTTTTTAAGATTTTGTTTATTTATTCAAGAGAGATGACAAGTAGGCAGAGAGAGGCAGGCAGAAGAGGGGGCGGGGAAGCAGACTCCCCGCTGAGCAAAGAGCCTGATGTGGGGCTCTGTCCCAGGACCCTGAGATCATGACCTGAGCCGAAAGCAGAGGCTTAACCCACTGAGCCACCCAGGCGCCCCTGTAATTTGATTTCTTAATGTAAAGGGACAGATGCCATTTACTACAGCCATTAGCAAAAGAAGGGTGTGTCTTATTGATTGCTATAGCTAAGAGCCATGCTGATAAATACAAAGTTAACATTTATAAGGCGTTATGCCCTGAGCCCAACAGACATTCACTATGAGGGACACAGGGAATAAGATCCTCAGGTTTCAGTGAAAGTGACTTCATAAAGCGGTTTGCCTGACCTTTTTTTTTTCTTTTTTAAGATTTTATTTATTCATTTGACATGGACAGAGAGAGAACACGGGCAGGAGGAACCACAGAGGGATAGGAAGAAGCAGACTCATGACTGAGCGGGGAGCCCGATGTGGGGCTCAATCCCAGAAACCTGGGATCATGACCTGAGCCAAAGGCAGAGTCTTAATCCACTGAGCCACCAGGGCACCCCGTGGCTTTTTGAAAACCTCGATTCAAAAACAGCAACCTTCTAAATAAAAGTATGGTGTAAGAAAGTGCTCCAGTTTCATTCTTTTGCAAATTGCTGTCCAATTCTCCCAATACCATTTGTTGAAGAGTCTGTCTTTTTCCCATTGGATATTCTCTCGGGTTTTGTTGAAGATTAATTGAACATATAATTGTGGGTTATTTTGGGGTTCTTATTCTGTTCTATTGATCTATGTGTCTATATTTTTTGTGTCAATACAAGACTGTTTTGATGACTACAGCTTTGTAATAGAACCTGAAGTCTAGAATTGTGAGGCCACCAGCTAAGCTGTTCTTTTTCTAGATTGTTTTGACTATTCAGGGTCTTTTGTGGATCTGTAAAAATTTTAGGATTCCTTATTCTAGTTCTGTGAGAAATGCTGTTGGTATTTTGATAGGGTTGCATTAAATATGTAGATTACTTTGGGTAGTATAGACATTTTCACAATATTTGATTCTCTTATCCATGAGCATAGAATGTCTTTACATTTCCTTATGTCCTCTTCAATTCCTTTCATAAGTATTTTATAGTTTTTAGAATACATTTCTTTTGCCTCTTTGGTTAGGTTTATTCCTAGGTATCTTATTGTTTTGGGTGCAATTGTAAATGAGATTGCTTCTTAATTTCTCTTTCTGTTGCTTCATTATTGGTGTATGGAAATGCAACAGATTTCTGTGCATTGATTCTGTATCCTGTGATTTTACTGAATTTGTGTATCGTCCTAGCAATTTTTTGGTCTTTTGGGTTTTCTTTAAAGAGTATCATCTGCAAGTGAAATTTTGAGTTCTTCCAGGCTGATTTGGATGCTTTTTGTTGCTGCTGTTGCTGTTGTCTGATTGCTGAGGCTAGGAGCTCCACTTTCTCACACCAAACACACAAATAAATTCAAAATGAATGAAAGATCTAAATGTGAGACATGAAACTATTAAAATCCTAGAGGACAACTCAGGTAGTGACCTCTTTGACATCAGCCATAAGAACTTTTCTTCTAGATATGTCTCCTGAGGCAAGGGAAACAAAAGCAAAAATAAAATATTGAGATTGCTGCATAAATGAAAAGCTTCTGCACAGCAAGGGAAATAATCAACAAAACCAAGAGGCAATCTGTAGAACAGAAGAAGATATTTACAAGTGACATATCTGAGAAAGGGCTAGTATCCAAAATCTATGAAGAACTTATCAAACTCAAAAATGAATAATACAATTAAAAAATTAGCGGTAGACTTGAATAGACATTCTTGCAAAGAACACATACAGATGGCTAACAGATACGTGAAAAAAGGCTCCACATCACTGATCATCAGGGAAATACAAATCAAAACTATAAAGAGATCTTCCCTCACACCTGTCAGAATGGCTAAAATCAGCAACACGAGAAACAACAGGATGTAGAGAAAAGGGAGGGAATGCAAACTGGTGCAACCACTCTGGAAAACAGCATGGAGTGTCCTCAGAAAGTTAAAAATAGAACTACCCTGTGACCCAACAATTGCACTATTAGGTATTTACCCAATGAATACAAAAATACTAATTTGAAGGGATACATACACACTAATATTTATAGCAGCATTATCTACAATAGCCAAATTATGGAAACAGCCCAAGTGTCCATTGACTGACGAATGGATAAAGAATATGTGATATATATGATGTATATACACACAAACATATATGTATAATGTGTGTGCCTGTGTGTGTGTGTGTAATGGAATATTACTCAACATAAAAAAGAATGAAATCTTGTCATTTGCAATGATATGGATGGACCTAGAGCATATTATGCTAAGCAAAAAATGTCAAATAGCATATGATTTTACTCATATGTGGAATTTAAGAAACAAAACAAATGAGCAAAGGGAAAAAAAGAAGAGAGAGGGAGACAAACCAAGAAACAGAATCAACTAGAGAGAACAAACTGATGGTTACCAGAGGGGAGGTGGATGGGGGTTGGGTGAAATAGGTGATGAGGATTAAGGAGCACATGTGTTGTGAGGAGCACTGGGTGTTGTATGGAAGTGTTGAATCACTATATTGTACACCTGAAACTAATATTACACTAGGTTAACTAAGTGGAATCTAAATAAAAACTTTTTTTTTTTAAGATTTTATTTATTTGAGAGAGAGAAATCACAAGTAGGCAGAGAGCAGGCAGAGAGAGAGAGGGGAGGAAGCAGGATCCCTTGGAGCAGAGGGCCCAACGCGGGGCTTGATCCCAGGACCCTGGGACCACAACCCGAGCCAAAGGCAGAGGCCCCAACCCACTGAACCACACAGGCACCCCTAAATAAAAACTTTTTAAGAAAGTATATAAATGCACTAAAGGCAGGCTTGAGGGAGTCAAGTGGGCTGGGGAGGGGTTCATTCCATCAGGGTACCAAAAGTCCAACGAAAGCCAACACCCTACCTGTCTTAATCCCCAGAGACACCCCAGATCACAGGCTTAGATGTACCAGAGAGACCTGATTCCAATTCATACACATGTGACCTATGGCAAATCACAATCTCTCTGAACCTCAACTTCTTGTCCATAAATTGTTGTCCATGGATCATTGTAATAACTTAAAGTACATGAATTACTTACTTAGCACAGTGCCAGCTATATGTGAGGCCTTCCCTTTCCCTCTTCAGTTTCACTGCCCTTCCATTTCGTTCTCTGCTTTAGACCTGCAGGGCAATATGAAGACTGTTCTTTTGCTTATAAATACATTCATTTGCTCAATACTTTTTAAAAAAGGTTTTACTTATTTGTTTATTTATTTGAGAGTGTAAGCATGATCCAGGGAAGGAGTAGAGGGAGAGGGACAAGCAGACTCTGCACTGAGTGTGGAGCCTGATGTGGGGCTTGAACCGAGGACCCCAACATCTCGACCTGAGCTAAAACTAAGAATCGGATATCCAACCAACTTAGCTACCCAGGTGCCCCCATTTGCTCAACATTTTATCAGTTGTCGGGCTTCTGATTTTTCCACAATTGAGAAAGAATCATGAGTAATGCAAATAAAGGACATGTCAGAGGTGGGCATTCCTATATTCATTCTTTCTACAGATGCTTGCTGTATTGACTGTACCAAGAGCAGAGCCAAACTTGTTCCGTGTCTGTGTGGGGTGAAGTTGGGGGGTGGGAAAGTGTCGAGGCAGGGTGGGACACCAGAATCAGTTCCAAAAAAGAGGTAGTGCTTGAATTGAATCTTGGAGGGAAGAGTGGGTTAGAAAGAGGAGGGTGGGGAGGGAAGAAGGTCCTATACAAAGCAACACATTTCAGTTGTCTATTCTCAAACATGAGCAGCCAGAGATTGCCACTCTCTCAGGAAAGCTCCTAACATGAAAATCAAAGATTAACCCCCAAACTGGGGGAAAAAAATAGTACTTTGAGGAAATAAAAATGTAAGAAGAACTCTTCTGAAAAGATTATTAATAACTTTATTGAAATTAGGCACAATATAGGGGATCCTTGTTGGCTCAGTCAGTTGAGCGGCTGCCTTCAGCTAGGGTCATGATCTGAGGGTCCTCAAATGGAGCCCCACATGCTCAGCTGGGAGCCGGCTTCTCCCTCTCCTTTGGGCCCTCCACTTTCTTGCACTCTGTTTCTCTCTCAAATAAATAAATAAAATCTTTTAAAAAATTAGGGAAGATATACCCATGAAACAAGAACAGAATGCTATAAAAAATCAAAGAACAACAAACAAAAATCTTTTGGAAATAAAAATTTTTAAAGCAGGATCAAGATGAGATGAAGAGGGAAAACTAAGGGAATAAAGTAATCTGACTTTTAAGATGGACAAAACTGGATCCTATTACTATATTCTAGATTTTTTTTCTTCATAAAAGTCTATACACTAGAATTATTTCTTATACCCCCAAAGAACTGACTATGAGAGAGCTGATGGTCTCCCAAGGATGAGGGAGTGCTGAGGAAAAGTAAAAGATTTTATTTCTATCTCTTAGTCTAGAGATGAAAATTGCTGTCTCCCATCCTTGCTCACAAAATCATGTGGCAAAAGGTGGTGGGACTCTGTATGTCATCTGTTAAAGAATACTTTTACTCAAGGATAAAATAATGCCTCTGATACAAGTATAAAATAAACATGTGAAAAGTATTTTTTTTCCCCTAATACTGAGAGAACCAGCTGGATACTATAATTGGTTGAGAAGAGAACTCAAAGTACCACATACTTTGTAGTCAGAAAAGGAAAGCTGAAATAACTTTGAAGGACAAAACTCAGAAAGTAGATTTTATTTGCCTTACTTCTTAATACCCAACTCTGAAAAGAAGCTAGGGAGTGTGTTAAAAATGTTAGTAATATTTTCTCAGTTTTGAGCTTTTTTTATTTGCTTTTTTGTTTGTCTGCTGATTAACGTCTTCGCCTACAACATGAAGGGTTATTCTTTAAGGGTAAACTGCCTAGATAGCAAACATTCTGTGCCTTAGAAAAATGTTCTGGACTCCATGTTTATTTTATTGTATCCTTTATTGTTTAAACACCTCCTCCCAAAGAATCCTCACTTATAATAGAGCTATGGTTCATTTTAATTGTGTTAGTTTCCGTGTTTATTTTTAAATGCTTTATTGCCACTTTAACTAAACAGGTAAACAAGTGCTCTATCAGAGCACCCACCAGCTCATCTTAACTGAATATCCAAGCTTCTCTGATAACTTTTTTGACTTCTGTGCTTCCCAGAAAGTGGGCTGGGCCTTGACAAAATTGTTAATTAGGTGAATTCTTTTTCAGTTTATTTCTTTTACATTCTAATTTCTATTTTTGTTCTGGTTCCACACAGCTCCTTTCAAGGACCCAACACCAGGAAACGCACTTTCAGTTGCCTAAGGTATTGTCTTACCCAAGTGAAACCTATGCAATGGATGCTGAATATTTCTCCTAACTCCTATTTCTCCTAACTGAATATTTCTCCTAACTCCTATTTCTCCTAACTCCTCTATCAAAACCCACCTGCCCTGTGCTTACCTCCCTAGAATTCCTATTCTCTCTTAATCTGATGAACTCTTTCATAGTAAGGAATTAATAATGTCCTTTCCCAAGTATCATTTGCATTTTAGCAGAAGAAAACACTAAGATGTATTTAAATAGTGTGTTTAAAAACTAGATGCATTTAAATACTTGCTCTACCTACATTAGCAGACATGGACTATTCCTGGACTCAAGTAGCTTACTTTCTATTAAATTAAAACATTGTGGTAAGTGCTATAGTGAAGTTATATACAAAAAGTCCCAGAAGCCCTCATCTTTATGTTCAAATGACTTTTAAGAAGGGTGGGAAGATGATTGAATGGGAAAAATAAAAGTCTTTTCAACAAATGGTACTGGGACAACTGAATATTTACATATTAAAAAAAAAAAGTTGGACCTTCCTCACACACCATATGCAGAAATTAACTGAAAATGTATTAAAAATCTAAATGTAAGAGTAAGCTGGAAAACTCCAAAGAAAATATTAGAATAAGCCTTCATTCCCTGGGTTAAGTAATGGTTTCCTAGATACAATACCCCAAACATAAATAACCAAATTAAAAATAAATAAATCAATTTTCATCAGAATTATGAAAAACTTTTGTGCTTCAAAGGACACCATCAAGAAAGTGAAAAGACAACACACAGCATGGAAACAAATACTTGCCAATCAAATCTATGATAAGAGTCTAATATCCAGAATATGTAAAGGACTTCAGAACAGACATTTTTCCTAAGAAGACACACAAATGGCTAATAAGCATATAAAAAGATGGTCAACTTCCTTAATAATTAGAGAAATGCAAATCAAAATCACAAGGAGATATTTCATCATGCAAGTTAGGATGGTATAATTAAAAAAACAGATAACAACTGTTGAGAAGGATGTAGAAAAATCAAAATCTTCATACACTGCTGGTAAGAATGTAAAATGGTAGAGGCACTTTGAAAAACACTTTGGTAGTTCCTTGAAATGTTAAACAGAGTTTCTACAGGACCCTGACATTCCACTCCTAGGTATATACACAAGAGAAGTGAAAATATGTCCATACAAAAACTTGTCCATGAATGTTCATACCAGAATTGTTCATAATAGCCAAAAACTGGAAACAGCCCACATGTCTATATCAATTGGTGAATGGATAAACAAAATGTCTCATATCTGTATAGTGGAATATTATTTGGCCATAAAAAGGGCAGACTGATACATGCTGCAACATGAATAAACCATAATAATATTAAACTAAGTGAAAGAAGTCAGTCACAAAACTAGAGTGTATGATTCTGTTTACGTGAAATATCCAGCATAGGCAAAACCATAGAGAAAGAAAGTAGGTGAATGGTTTGCCCCTCTCAGGGGCTGAGAGGAGTGAGGGAGTGACCACTAATGGATACATCGTTTCTTTTAGGGGTGATGAAATGTTCAGAAATCAGATTGTGGTGATGGTTGCATAACTCAGAATATTCTAGAAGCCACTGAACTGTATGCTTTAAATGAGTGATTTTATGGTTTGTGAAACATATCTCCATATATCTGTATATGAAAAAGTCCCAGAAATACGAAGTAAATTTGAAGAGAAGGGAAGTCTTTATGGGGACAATGAATTTTACCTATGGATTAAAGGCAGAAGAACAATTTTCTGCATAAAGTAAAAGGACTTTTCAGCCAGAGAGAAAAGCAAGGGATTGTGAACTACATGGTATAGTTGACCCTTGAACAACACTGGTTTGTGGGTCCTCTTATACCTGGAGTTTTCCAATAAGTACTGTTCAGAACTGTAAATACACTTTCTCTTCCTTATGATTTTCTTAATAACATTTTCTTTTATCTACCTTTATTATTAGAATATAGTATATAACATAACTGAAAGGTGTTTATCAACTCTGTTATCAGTAGGATATTAGTAGGTTTCAGTAGGATATTAGTAGTTAAGCTTTGGGGCAGTCAAAAGTTACCCATGGATTTTCAACAGCTTAAGAGTAAGCGCCTTAGGCCCCACCATGTTGTCAAGGGTCAGCTATGTTTGGGAAATGTGTGACTGATGCCCAATGCCTAAAAGCCTAAAAAAAAAAGGTTTATGGGAAATAAGAATAGAAAGTAGGATATTTGCCTGGGTGGCTCAGTTGCTTAAGCCTCCGACTCCTGGATTTGACTCAGGCTGTGATCTCAGGGTCATGAGATTAAGCCCTGTGTCTGGCTCCACGCTCAGTGGGGAGTGTGCTTTGAGGTTCTGTCCCTCTCCCTCTGCCCCTCTAGCTCATGTTTTCTCTCTCTCTCTATCTCAATTAAATAAGTAATCTTTAAAAAAATAAAAAAAGGTAAGAAAGGAAAAGAGGGCCTGGATTAGCCAGTCCCTTCAGGATAGAGAAGGAGTGACCAAAAAGGGGTAATCAAAGAGCATGAAATAAAGAGATTGACCACAGGGACACCTGGGTGGCTCAGTTGGTTAAGCAGCTGCCTTCGGCTCAGGTCATGATCCCAGCGTCCTGGGATCGAGTCCCACATCGGGCTCCTTGCTCGGTGGGGAGCCTGCTTCTCCCTCTGCCTCTGCCTGCCATTCTGTGTGCCTGTGCTCGCTCTCTCCCCCTCTCTCTCTCTGATAAATAAATAAAATCTTTAAAAAAAAAAAAGAGATTGACCACAGAGGTGTGGACAGAGGTAAAAAGAATCCAAAGGGGATAATAAAGCTCACCTCAGACCAACAACAGCAGGAAGTTGTTATGGTCCCAAAGCCTAAGGGGCCAACGTAGGAGAAAATGACCAGAGCTTAGTGAGAACCATAGCTATAGGAAAGAATCAAATTGATTTGGACATTAGGTAGAGGAAGGCAGCCACTGCCAAACCTGAGAGGAAAGAAACCCAAGGGTAGGGAAAGGGAGGGAATACCACGATTGTTGTCTTTCCCACCCTCCTGTCTCCTGTCAGCTGACCCACAGGGCAAAGCACAGAACCTGTTGATACAGTCCACATGGGTCAGCCGCCTGGGGTGGAGAGCCCGGCCCAGTGGGAAGAGTGAGTCTGGAGAGGAAGCAGCTCAGGCCCAGATCATAAAAGGCTTGTGGGCCTTGCCAAGCCGTCTGGACTTTGTCCTGTAGACAGGAAAAAAACCCATAAAAAGTGTTTAAGTAGGGAATGACTGCAATGTGATAGTTTAGATGGGGAGAGCCTAAAACTGGTTCTCAAAGTGTGGTACCAAGACCAGCAGCATCTGTGTCACCTGGGAACTTGTTAGAAATGCAAATTCTTGGGTTTCCTCACTAAATTATGGGAGTGGGATCCAGCAGTCTGTATGCTAACAAGCATCTTCGAGTGTGATTCCAGTGTGTGCCAACATTGGAGAACCACAGGCCTAGAACATTATTCCTGAGTCACATGTTCAGCAGAATTACTAGAAAATATGTATGTGTAGTAGAGATGGCTAGAAATAGTCTGGAGGGATATACTTCAAAATATTTTTTTTATGTTTCCTAGCTTATTTTTTTAATTTTTTAATTTTTTAATTTTTTATTTTTTATAAACATATATTTTTATCCCCAGGGGTACAGGTCTGTGACAAAATATTTTTAATTCTTATCTCTAGGTGGTAAAATTGCATGAGTTTTACTTTCTTCTTTTATTTGTATTTTAATGAATTTTCATAATGCACATGCATTTTGACATAAGAAACACAAGTTATTTAAAAGAGAAGGCAGTGCTCACTTTGGGAGCATGTACTAAACTTGAAACAATACAAGAAGATTAGGATGGCCCTTGCATGAGGTGGACATGTATATTCATCATATGGTCCATAGTTTTAAAAAATAATCAAAAACAAAAGAGAAGGCAGAAAATATAATGGAAATATGTTAATACTTATAACCTTAAAATTTTAAAAATACGTATATATAACTAAATTATCATAAGCAAAGTTAAAAGATGTCAAGCTGAGAAGAATTTACAAATTATATGACAGTGGGTTAATAAGAAAGAGAATATCCCAATATAAAAGTTAGCTAACGTCAGAAACCATAGTCTAAAAGAGAAGAAATATAAATAAAAATGTGAATTTCTAAAAATGTGGATATGATTTTTTAAAAATAATTAACATTGCTAATAAGCAAAGAAATGAAAAATTAAAACAAAAAGGCACACTTTTTGCTTATTTGATTGACCCAGATGGAGTAATCCAGAGTTTTATGAGAGTGTGGAAAATGAATATTTTATCACGGTTTCAATAAGAATATAAAGAGTTATAAATTTTTAGATGCTAATTTCAAAATATCTTCTGAAAGCCTTGAAATACAGTATTTGATCAGATAGGAATTTTCCCTGAGAAATCATCAGATAATTGTCCATAAGTGTATGTTTACTTTGAAAACATTGAGATGTTTAAACATTGAAGATGCTTAATTGCACTCCTAATGTGAGAAACTGGATTGAAAACAGTAAGCTATATTTCATCTATGACACTGTAAAAGCTTAACATTTTTTCCAAATTCAAGCATTGTACAGGTTCTGAAAATACAGAAATAGGTTCTTGGTAGGAAGATAACTAGGTATATCCATTTTGGAAGACAATTTTGACACTGTCTATTAAAAAAAAACTATGCTAAAAAAAACAAAAACCAAAAAAACGCTATGCTTACTCCAACCCAATGACTCTACCTTTGGTGTCTAACCTACAGAAAAAGATACAAATCTACAAAGAGAAAGAAATAAGCATGTGCATGCTCACCTACTATTTGTAATATACCCCCCCAAGAAAGAGGAGCAGCCTAAATTTCCATACATAAGGAACAGATAAATAAGAGATAGTAATATTGTAATATAAAGGAATGAATTCGATTTCTGTAGAATTATATAGGAACAGATTATCAGAAAGATTACTGAATGAAAAAGCAAACTATGGAATGATATATGCGGAACAATACTGGTTTGTGTAAAAAAAAATAAGACTTTACTAAATGTTTTTGATACATATATGATATATGTATATTATGTATAAAAATGGATTATAATGTGCACCAAACTCATCATAGTTATTTCCTCTGCAGAGAAAGGAGGGGACCAATTTAGAAGACAGTCACCAAAGGGAGTTTTCATTTTCCTCTTCTTTTTTTTTTTTTTTTTTAAGATTTTATTTATTTATTTGACAGAGAGAGATCACAAGTAGGCAGTGAGGCAGGCAGAGAGAGAGGAGGAAGCAGGCTCCCTGCCGAGCAGAGAGCCCTATGCGATGCGGGGCTCGATCCCAGGGCCCTGGGATCATGACCTGAGCCAAAGGCAGAGACTTCAACCCACTGAGCCACCCAGGCACCCCAGCCCTCCTCCTCTCTTTTTTTTAAAGAAGAATATATGTATACTTGAAAAATATTTATATACATGGGAAAGCTGGGAAATAATGTGTTGAAACATCAATAGTAATTAATTTGGGGTAATGGGAAATGGGTATTCGTTTCTGCATTTTGTGTTTTATTTATTAAAAATTCAAGCTCTTCCCCCAAAAGAGATGTATATAAAGAATCTTTGCCATAACCTTGTTGAAGAAGAAGGGGAAGGAGGAGAAAGAGGAGGAGCAGGAAGAGAGGAAGAAGGGAGGGCGGGCGGGGGGGGGGGGAGGAAGGGAAGAAGGAAGGAAGGGAAAAAGAAAGAAAAGAATCGAAAGTCTCTATCGTATATGATTCTGGCTGCTAGGGGTTAGGGGAAGGAGAGATGGAGGAATACAGAGGATTTTTAGGGCAGTGAAACCACATTGTATGATATTTTAATAGTGGATGTGTGTCGTCTTATATGTATTCAGACCCACAGTATGGATAACACCAAATGTGAATCCTAATGGAGACTTGGGACTTTGGGTGATAATGATCTGTCAGTGTAGGCTTAGCATAACAAGTGTGCCGCTCTGGTGAAAGGGGTGGATGACGGGGAGGCTGTGCATATATAGGGGCAGGGGGTATATGGGATATCTCTGTACCTGCTTCTAGGTTTTTCTGTGAACCTAAAACTACCCTAAAAAAATAGTCTATTAAAAAAAATGACAACTTAAAAGTTCCAATGTAGAGGGCTGATATAAATATGGTAGAAGAAAGGTATGGTATACCTTTCCTTTGGTAGAAGAAACTATCGTTAAAAACAATGATAATATGGGGGCGCCTGGGCGGCTCAGTCGGTTAAAGCCTCTGCCTTCAGCTCGGGTCATGATCCCAGGGTTCTGGAATCGAGCCTCGCATCGGGCTCTCTGCTCAGCAGGGAGCCTGCTTCCCTTCCCCTCTCTCTCTGCCTGCCTCTGCTTACTTGTGATCTCTGTCTGTCAAAGGAAAAAATAAAATCTTTTAAAAAAAATGATAATATGAAGACATTTTTAAGCTTACAGGGAAGTACAAGATTAAAGTTTTTAAAAAGGCAGGTGCAGAGACGCCTGGGTGGCTCAGTCGTAAATCATCTGCACTGTCTCAGGTCACGATCCTGGGGTCCTGGGATCAAGTCCCACATCATCAGGGCTCCTTGCATGGTGAGAAACCTGCTTCTCCCTCTACTCCCCTGCCTCCTGCTTGTGCTCTCTCTCTCTCTCAATGTGATGAATAAATAATTAAAATCATTTTTTTTAAAAGCAGGTGCAAACAGAATTAATGTTAGGAATCCATTTTGTGAAAAAGAAACGAACATTTATGAAAGATGGATCTATGCCAAAGTGTCTTATAGTTTATCTGTATTTTCTCACTTACTTGAAGAGAGCCTTATTAATTAAAAAATAAAACAGACAAAAGGAAAAAAATCTAGCAAGGACAGGGAAGAAAAATAAGTCAATGGCACACCTAGTATTGCCCTAGGTGATAATTTGATTTTTATTTGGCTTCTATGCTTCCCTTTTGTTATTTTAAAACATACACACACACAACTGTCCAGCAGCTTTTCCCAAAAAGACAACCAGAACTTCATGCTGCCACAAGAACCCCTCTGATGGACAAAAAAGGATTGCAAACATGATTTCAAGTGGAAATGCAAGTGATTTATTGCATTACCTCCTAATGTGGGACAGCTGCGGACACAGCGATGCATTCCATGTATAGGAACCTGCTTTCCAGTAGCCACCAGACTTTCTAAACCACAGAAAGCCAAACCACGTGACTCAGAATCACCTGGAGGGCCTCTTGTTCCACACAAATTCTGACGCTTGGGGCAAGAGGCCCAGGCACCAGCAGAAATAAATATTCTGGAAGATTTCTAATGTGCTCTCAAACTCAAAAACCTTTGCCAGAGACGAATCACCGAATCACCGGGATTTTTCAGAAGCCTAGATTCTTCATTAAAGGGCCAGTCCTAACCATCGAGGTGAGGATAGCACACAGCAGCGTCTTTGAGCTCGCTTTGAAGAGTCCCAACACCAGAGAGGTAGAAGCTATTGTTATCAGTTACGCTCCCTCAGAGGCAGAGCCTTGGCATTTCACAGATGACTAGAGACAGAAGGAAATGCTTCCAGAATGACTTATCTTTAGGTAGCCCCTGATAGGAGAGATAGTATGGGTCAGGGAATTCCTCTCCATCCAAAGCACCAAGGAATGGAGTGGGGAACCAGGGCCAGGCCTATCACATAGGTGATGAGCATGTAAGGACATAAATCAAACTTCCCAGAATGCAGGGAATTCTTTTGATTGCATCACAAATAAAGTCTGCTTTTGCAAAGGATTGTCTTCAGTCCCTAAGTACCTCAGGATGATAACAAGCCCCGCTAAATAGTCCTTAGAAAACTTTAAAAATGATTTGCCTTCTCCCTTTCCTGCCTCCAACCAATTTCTGGCTGTAGGATGTAGAGACAGGATAGGAAAGCAAATTGTCCCCTCCCCAGTAAATGTGAGTTTAGTGCACATGGAGCACCCTGCAGGGTGGAATGTTCTAGATCTCCAGTGTTCTCTATATAACCACTGACCACGTGTGGCTAGTGAGCACTTGCAATGTGGCTAGTAAGAACTGATATGAGCTGTATGCATAAAAATACACATATTATGAAGACAGTGTAAAAAAAAAATGTAAATTGGGGGGCCTGGGTGGCTCAGTGGGTTAAAGCCCCTGCCTTTAGCTCAGATCATGATCTCAGGGTCCTGGAATCGAGCCCCCCATTAGGCTCTCTGCTTAGCAGGGAGCCTGCTTCCCTTCCCCCTCTCTCTGCCTGCCTCTCTGCCTGCTTGTGATCTCTGTCAAATAAATAAAGTTTTTTTAAAAATGTAAATTACTTAATTTTTGATTACATGTTGAAAAGATATTATTAAAATTGCTCTCTTGTGTTTCTTCCTACTTTTTTTTTTTTTTGATGTGGCTACTAGAACACCTCAAAATATATATGTGACCTGTATTTCTATCAGACAGCAGCGCCTGGGAATGAAAAAGTAAGCAGGTACGGCCTAGCAAAAGATGTAAGTAGGAGAAGGGTACTCTATTGCTTTTCAACCTATCCCAAACAGAAGCACAGCTTCCATTTCAAAACGTCTCTCTCTGAACTTCTCTCAGGTTGCCAAGATTTCTCTCCTTTCCTTTGGTGACATTCCTTGTGATGAAATGAGAGATGCACTCTTACATTCACTTTTTTCATCTCTCAGTTCTTCAAGGTCAGGGGCCATGGTGCCTTCTGTGTTTTGCCTGGCTCTTCCCCCACCATGAATGCAAGATAAAGATGTGACCCACAACGATCACCATCTGTGCAAACTCCCTTCTATTGTTCATACCTGGTGGGTGTTCATCAACATTTGTGGTTGTTCATTAGGGCTCAGGTTTATCGATGAATGACCATAGCTAATTGATGAGCATTTATTGCTAATGAGTAAAGGCTGATTGAGAGATGATAATGGAGTTCCAGTTAACTCTGAACAATAGATCAAAAGGCAATTCAATCACCAGAAGACACCTGTTATGTGCCAAGCATAGGGTCGTAAGTATACATTTAACCAGGAAAAAAAAGAAGCAGTGAGATTCGAATTGTGCAGAGTACGCATTCAGTAACCACAGGAGGAAGACTTTGGCCCGAGAAGGGAATAGCTTGGTAGAAGGAATTTTAGACGTTAAGTTTAGGTTTTAGAGCTGATTAAGACAGTCTCCTAAGTCGGGCAAAGCTGGAGTCTGTTGTAGCTCTTTGTGTGTTTAATTACACATTGAGTTCTTCCTATTTAAATGATAGCTTGTGCACGTGTACAGACATCTACTCCAGAACACACGTGTGCACATGCACAAGCACACGCACATACACTTTGCTCACATACTTCGCCTCACACTACCCCCCTTCTACGGCTTAAAGCTCCACACTTCCCAAAAAAACCCCTCATGGGAAACAAGGAGCTTTTCAAATATGAATCTGAAAAAATTTAGAGGATTATAATGTTTAATCTTAAAACATTAGTTCTTCTGCTGCTGCTCTTACCAGTGGGCAATTACCAAAACAAGGATTAACTAAAATCTGACTTTGGCCAGTTGGTAGGCGGGGAAGCTGTGGGTCAAAGGGAGGAGTTTGTGAAAATCACAAACACATTTTAAAGGATTAAGCAACTCATTTGCAGTGTTTCTGTGAGACCTGCCCCCTTTCCCTCCTCTTCCAATGCCTCTCCCCTGCAACCCTCAATGTTTACTCTGCCTTAGTTTTCGTGTTGTTTGTTTTTAAATGTCGCAACCCAGGGCCAACTAGAGATAACCTGTGTTTGCAAATTCATTTTTTTCAAAAATTAAAATGATTCTAGAAACTTAGGCGCTATCAGCCATTCACACATTTGTGTGAACTTGTTCAGTGACACCTAAGACCAGCTGTGCTGGAGAAATAGATGGAGGGGCTCTGACCCAGGGGAGGAGAGGACAAGTAATCTGTGGGACTTGGAGCCCTTTCGGAATTCAGATAGACCTTGGAAGGTACCGTGGTGGAGAACACCTAGTGCCACAAGGAAATGCAAGCCTGGTGAGAAGGGAGGGAGAGGGGCCCAAAGCAAGGTGAGGAAATGGATTAGGACGCACTTCACCTGGTTCAGATTCTCCTAGGACACCACCAATTGGCTCAGGAGAAGGAAAAAGAATACTCTTTCCTTGGGTGGCTCAGTGGGTTAAGCCGCTGCCTTCGGCTCAGGTCATGATCTCAGGGTCCTGGGATCATTCTCTTCTGCCCTCTGTCTTCCTGCAGACAGTCCACTTTCCCCACCATTCAGACGCTAGCACGATGAATGCTATGACTAGCTCTATTCTGTGGTCTGTTTGCTTTTTTGGTCTAGCCTGGGAACCTGATCACCATTTAAAACGTTAATTTTTTTTTAAGATTTTATTTATTTATTTGACAGAGAGAAAGAGATCACAGGTAGGCAGAGAGGCAGGCAGAGAGAGAGAGAGAGGGAGAAGCAGGCTCCCCGCTGAGCAGGAGCCTGATGCCGGGCTGGATCCCAGGATGCTGAGATCATGACCTGAGCCGAAGGCAGAGGCTTTAACCCACTGAGCCACCCAGGCGCCCCTATTTTTTTTTTTTTTTAAGAAAAAACAAGTATTCTCCAGGGGTGCCTGGGTGACTCAGTGGATTAAGCCGCTGCCTTCGGCTCAGGTCATGATCTCAGGGTCCTGGGATTGAGCCCCGCCTCGGGCTCTCTGCTCAGCAGGGAGCCTGCTTCCCTCTATCTCCCTCTCTGCCTGCCTCTCCGTCTGCTTGTGATCTCTCTCTGTCAAATAAATAAATAAAATCTTTAAAAAATAAAAATAAAATTAAAAAAAAAAAAGAAAAAACAAGTATTCTCAATTGCAAGCCTGTGAAATAGGCACAAAATGGACTTTGGGGACAATATAATTCTTAAGATGTAAACTACCCATATATATAGTTTGGGTAATATCTTCATGCTTCTAATAAAGTCATCTTCATCCTCTTGCGATAATTTATGATCTTTTAATAAAAAAGTAATTTTTAATGAACAAAAATTCGTTTCATAAAAAAAAAAAAACACATTAGCTTTTTAAGATCATTTTTATCATTACTCTGCAGACCATGGAAAATGGTTTTAAGAATAGCATGTGGGGCCCTGTTCTAAGCTGCTGCTCTGTACTAGTGTGGTTTTTCTAGAATTCTCTCTGCATTCCATCTGATGATACCTACAATGCCAGGCGGACTTCCTCTCTTCCTGGTTCAAAACCACTCACCCCTGCTAAGCCTATCACCATGTTTCTCTTTCCTGTTCGAGGGAAAATTCTTAGCTCCCTGCACCCAGGAAGGAATTGGTCTTTTCTCGGCTCAGGGTCTGATGCCACACTTCTGCCCAAGTTGAGTAAAATGACATATGTATTTCATGTCTGGAACTCCACAGAATGGAGCCACAAAAGAAAAATACAAAGCACTGCATAGCATTTTGAGGAGGGTTGTTCTGTTTTATTACCAATGCAGAGGATGGAGGGTGCCGGTAAATGACTAACAATGGGATCTGCAGGGGCAGCTTTAATTTGTAGCATTTGCAGATTTCCATGAAGTAACTCTTCCCTTCTAGCTACCAGTATCATGTCCCCGACTGGACTGAGCAGAGTGCCATTGGGTAGGGACGTACACCAGTAAACCATGACGTAGTATTGGCACTGTTCAGATTCAGGCAGAATCTCAAGATCTAACAGTAAAATGTAGTAACAAAACATGTGATGAGTTTTGAGTATTTATCACCTTTGTTTTTGTTTTTGTTTTGTAGTTTGCTTACACTTTTATTATAGAGCTTTTGGGTTTTTTTTTAATTTTTTTTTAAGATTTTATTTATTTATTTGACAGAGAGAGATCACAAGTAGGCAGAGAGGCAGGCAGAGAGAGAGAGAGGAGGAAGCAGGCTCCCTGCTGAGCAGAGAGCCCGATGCGGGGCTCGATCCCAGGCCCCTGGGATCATGACCTGAGCCGAAGGCAGAGGCTTTAACCCACTGAGCCACCCAGGCACCCCGAGATCCTATCAAGTTCTTTTCTGTGAAGGTTGTGTTGGGTTTTAGATTTAAATAAGTATAATTTCCTAAAACAATAACATAAATCCCAGAGAAGAAAACCTGTCACTCGCTGGAAAGCGAAGCCAGAATAAAGCATTTCAATATCTCCTCTTCCACTTTAGCTGGGTGGTTAGTCTTCTGACAACCCAAAATATTATTTTAGGAGCTTGAGACACAGGGAGAGGGCCTAGACAACCCAAGAGAAAAGGTTACAATCACAGTTTGGTGAAGAGAAAACACTCTCACAAAGATAATATGCCATGACATATTGTATTGAAGTGTGGCTTTCCATGAGAAATTCCACATCACAAGGTTCTCACGTAATACAGGACTAAAGTCGCCCCTAATCTCCAAATCCAGTGTCTAAATGCTAGCATAACCTGCTGTGAAACAAGGCTCTTACATAAATCCTACATGCTGTAATATTTCAGCTACAAAGGAGATTATTTCTGCCAGGATCATTCCCAAAAAGGAAAGTTACAGAAAAAGTAAGTCGAATTCTCTCCCTCCTTCCCAGCCCAACTTCTACATGTAGAGAAGGTTTTGCCACATGGAGACTGACCATTTTGGGGTTAAAGAGCCCATGCAGAGATTGGATGTTTAAAGAGAAAAAGAAAATGAAAATTATGTGACACACTCAGTAGGGGATATTTTGAGAGCTAACTTGGGATGGTTTATCTAAAGTGCATGGCCAGGGAATTTTTACCAATGGAGGGTCAGTGGAGTCTTCACATGAGAATTCCTGATCCAGAGTGACAGGACTGTGTACCTGGAGGCAAGACTTCAGCCTTGGAAGCCAGAAACAGTCAGCATGAAGACCGCCCTGTGATGCTGGAAGTATTTGGCATTTTCTATTTCTTATGCTTGATAAGTTTCAGTTTGCTATCCTATAAAGATAGAATCTATCTTTTAGATAGATCTATTTCTTAATCAGATGTTCAACTGCCTTAAATTTATGTGACTATAACATACTGATGTGTAACACTGCCGAGAACAACAAAGCCAATTTTCTCTTGTGTGGGTTCCCCCTTGTGTTCTGGGTTGAATTTTGTCCTACTCTCCACCCCCACTACACCCCCAAATTCTTGAGCTGAAATCCTAACCCCCCAGTACCTTAGGGTGTGACTTTATTTGGAAATAGGGACTTTACAGAGATAATCAAGCTACAGAGAGGTCATTAAAGTGAGCCCAATATGATTGGAATCTTAAAAAAAGGAGAGATTGGGAGGGAAGACTATGTGAAGAGACATAGGGAATGAATGGCCAACTGCGAGCCAAGGAGAGAGGCCTAAAACAAATCTTCCCTCACAGCCCTCACAAGCAACCAACCCTGCCCACACCTTGATTTTGGATTTCTAGCCTCCAGAGCTGTGACACAGTACATTTTTGTTATTCAAGCCACCCAGTCTGTGGTACTTTATTATGCATCTCTAGCAAATGAACACACCTAGCATATCCTAGAGGGCCAGATAACTATGGACAACAGAAGGGGCTTTCTTTTCCTTCAGACATGCATTCCTATCCGAAAGTTCCTTCAAATACCCCATTGGCATTATTAGAATTCATCTTTACCAGTTTAAGTTCCTTTCAGGACGTGACTCATTTCTCTCAGTGAATACATCAACCGTAACATCTGCAAATAACAAAAACAAGTGTCTGGGAAATTTGGCAATACATAGCAAAAGCATGAAAAGCCTTTATGCCTTCCTGCATTGTATTTCTACTTCTAAACACATACTCATGGATGGGCACAAAAATTGAAGTAAGGGGTACATCAGAGTTATTTTTAATACCAAAAAATTGGAAGTGACTTATTGCATAATAAATGATTGATTAAATAAAGGGTGGTTTTCTTGACATAATAAAATGCTATGTAGCCATTAAAATGTAGATGTAAAAAACTGTACTGACATAGAAAACTCCCAAGATATAGTTTCAAATAAAATAAGCCAATTATAAAATAAGGTGATCCCATGTGTGAAAGAGGAGGGCAGGGGAAGAAATGTTAATACTTCTCTCTGGTTTGTAGACTTACAGGTGATTTTATTGCTTTAAGTAACAGTATTTTCTAAATTCTCTACAAAAAACTATGAATTCCTGTTATAATTAGAAAAAAAAAAGTCCTGGGTATAAGAATTCATAAAATTATTCTTATGGGCACGATCTTGAGATAATTTGGCCTAGTTTTAAATTTATATAATGATTTTGTTTTCAAGCAATGCACATACATAAAAGCACACAGATCACAAAGGTATAGCATGATGAATTTTCAAAGGGAAATACCCATGTAACGAGCTCCCAGACAAAAAAATTTGAGCAGTACTAGCGCCCTAGAGCTCCCCTTCATGCTCCTTCCTGTAACTATTCTCTAAAAATAACTACTCTTCTATTTTCTAACACCATTACTATTTTTACTTGTTTTTAAATTTTATGTAAATATATACAATATATACTCTTTTGCTTAATGTTGTTTTTGTGATGACTCATTCATATTTTTACAAGTAGACATGCCTCATTCATTCTCATTGCCAGGTAGCAGGAGTTACCAAATTATGGCTCACTGGCCAGCTGCTGATTTTGTAAATAAAGTTTTATTGGCATATAGCCATGCCCATTTCTTTACATCTTGGCTGCTTTCACGCTACAATGGCAGAGTTGAGTAGTCATAACAGAGATCATATGGCCCACAAGACCTTACTATCCAGCCCATTACAGAAAAAGTTTGCCAACTTCTGCTATATAGTATTAATTATGTGCCTATGTCACAATCTATCTATCCATTCTACTTTGCATAAACAACTGTGCTGTTTCTAGTTTGGGGCTCTGATGGGTTTGCCAGATTCAGCAAGTAAAAATATAGACTTCCCAGTGAAAATTTGGATTTCAGACAAACCAACAATATTTTTAGTATATCTCAAACATGGCCTGGCCACCCTGGGCTATAACAGCATAGCTATTAACATTAAGATATGTGTCATTTTGTGAATACGTATTCATAGTTCTGTTGGGTATATTCCTAGGAGTGAATTGCTGAGCTACAACCTATGTGCACGTTCACATTCAGCAGACACTAGTAGTGGTTATTGTTATTGAAATTGATATTGAAACTATTCAAATTGATACTCTCATTGGCAGTGAATGATTTGGTTGCCAGTCATTAATATAGTTAGTCCTTTTAACTTTAACCAATCTGATGGATGTGTAGTAGTATCCCACTGTTGTCTTTATTTGCATTTCCCTGATGACTAATTAGTTTGAGCACCTTTCATATGCTCAATTTCACATGCTAACATTGAATTTTCACAATTTACATGTCCACATGCTCATTGACCATTTTGACATGGTATGTATATGTCTATATGTATGTGTAGTGCCTGTTTATGATTTTTGGTCATTTTTGTTGTTGTTGGGTTGTCTGCCTTTTTCATGCTAGTCAATGATTTATGGTGTGATCTGTTTAATCTGGCATGATCTGGAAAAATCGGGTTGTTTTTATCTCTTTCATCCTCTCTCTTTCTCTGAACTTTGACTTAGAAAAGATGTAAAAAAGAAAAAAGAAGATGGGTTTCAGCATGACGGATTCTGAAAATTCATAAAGTGATGAAGCTCATCACTGTTCAATAGAACTTTCTCAAATGACAGGAATACTCTATATCTAAGATACTCAATATGATAGCCATTAGCCTCATGTAGCCTTATTGTTTGAAATGGAGCCATTGTGATTGAGGAAGTGAATGTTACACTTTATTTAATTTTAATTGATTTAAGTTTAAATAGCCACATGGGGCCAGTGGCTACAGAATTGAATGGTACAGTTTTCATAGATGGGCCAACCCTAAGCCAGTTATAAATAAAGTAGTATAAAGATGCTGGCTAAGATAGTCAAAGGAGAGTTTTTTCCTTTTTATAATTAAAACTTTAATTTAAAAAATTTTTTATTTAAAAAATTATTTATTTAAAATATTTTTAAAAAATTATTTTTTATTTTTTAAAAATTTATTTTAAAAAATTTATTTTTAAAAATATATTTTAAAAAATTTGTCAGAGAGAGAGAGAGAGAGTGAGCGAGCAAGGGGGAGCAGCAGGCAGAGGGAGAGGGAGAACAAGTTTCCCTGCCGACTGGGGAGTCTGATGTGGGGCTTGATCCCAGAACCCTGCCCTGAAGGCAGATGCTTAATCGACTGAACCACTCAGGTGCCCCTAAAGTTTTGATTTTTTTAAAATAATCTCTATACCCAACATGGGGCTGGAACTCATGACCTGGATATGAAGAGTCACATGTTCTCTTAACTGAGCTAGCCAGGTGCCCCTCAAAGGAGAGTTTCTGTTTCTGAATTCCCAGGAGCTCTTCAGATGAGACTGGTCTGACGAGTTTTGAGTGGCTGGAGCTATTTTCATGTCCCCTCTTACTGTGGTCTGATCTTATTAATGTTCCTGTTCTTAGATTTCTGTAAGATTGCATCTCTCTCATACTGCCCCATGCTGGTTTTTCAGCTTTTCTGAGTTCTCAATTAAACGTGGTAAGTGCATCTTTTCCAAGTGACTTTGCTGTGACTGAATTGATTCGTTGGCTCAGAATACTCCAAAGTCCTCTCTCTCAGGAAGAACCCTATTTTACCGTGAAGACCTTGACAGATTTACCAGCTTTATTCCACACCTTTTGGGCTGGCTGCCAAGTTCATAACACGTTTTCCTCTCTGGGAAGACTCCCAGACACACAGGGATAGGTCCTGAGTGACCATATCTAAGCCACATGACCCCATCATCTTTTCTACAGAGGAGTGGTTCGAAAACTTTCATGTGGGTCCAACACAGTGGGAGGACTTCTTAAAACATAGATTGTGGGACCCATCCCTGCAGTTTCTTTTCCTGTAGGTCTGTGGGTGGGGCCCAAGCTTTTGCATTTATAGCAAGTTCTCAGGTGATATTGAGGCTGTGGGTCTGGGACCTCATACTTTAGGAACCACTGCTGTAGATCATTAACTCAGGGACAGTCACTCTGAGATAGGGCTATTAGCTTCTCTCAGGAATTTGTGACTTGGAACAAAAAGATGTGGAGACTGAGGACTGTTAGAGCAGCACTCTGGAGAGAAGTTCCAAAAGCTATCACCATTTCGGTTCTCTAAGCTGGTAGGTGGAGCCTTGGTTACTTAAACCTTTCACTTAATCCTATCACTTTCAAGTTATTTTCCATTAACTTGCCATCGAAATGTTTCTGTTGCCTGCCCCTAAAAGAACTTGAACTTTAGACACAAGTATTAGCCGCAAGAACTTGTGTCTTTAGAGACAAGAACTTAGACACAACTTTAGATACAAGAATTAAGAACTTGAACTATTAAGATGCAAGTATATCAGTTATGGGTTTCACCAGAAAAACAAAAACCATTCTAAGTATTTAAGACAGACATAATACAGTACAGGGAATTGGTCATGGGGGTGATAGAAAGTCTGAGAAGTCAAACATGCAATGAGAGATTAGCAACAGCAGGAAGCTAACTCTACCCACCCCTAGGCTGGAGGGACAAGGGGAGAAGGTGGCATTAACAGAGGCTGGGGTGAACTGGAGAAAGCTGGGACTACAGTGGGCCAGCCCAACGTGGGGAATGCTGCTGCCCTTGCCAGAAACATCAGCCAGTGCTACTCTGTGGAAGTTTTAGTGGGGAAATACCTAGGCCTCAGGCTTGCTCTTGCTTCCAACCTCTCAGTGGTGCCTCTCTCTATTCAGGAGCCTGGGGAAGATGGCCTGTGATAGTGAGAACAGCTTGGGGCCATCGGATCTAAAAACAAGCTAAGGACAAGCACTCTTAAATTTGGATTTCTCGTTTTTTTTTCTGTTTTTTTTCAAAGTACATTTTGCCTACTTATAGGTTAGTGAGATAATATGTGCTCGCTACATAGTTTCTAATAGTTTCTTGTTAAGAACAAATTTTCAAAAATTTAAGTAGCTTTTTATTGTTTCATAATTATAGTTGACATTTGAGATAATCTTCAGGGGAAAATTGCAAATGATAACAAGAACCAGCATCTGAATTTTCAATGGCAGAAATGTTTTTATATGTCTCATCTAATTTAATGCTCAAAAGCCTTTTGTGAAGTAGGAAATCAAGGCTCAGAGGGAGTAAGCAGCACAGAATAAGCAAAGTCACATTGCTCAAAAGTGGTAAAATGGCATGATCCCAAACCAGGGCTCAGCACATAATGTCAATTGTTGCAAAACACCAAGCTATTGTGTGAAAACACATGCAAAGCTACAAACTTAAAATTCTTTCACTGTTTATATCTCATTTCCTCCCTTATCTAAAACCCAACATGTAGAGTAAAACCTTGTAACCAGACTGAGAGAGGTTATTTTGAAAAGATCAGCAAAATACTCTAAGACACCTTCCCCCTCCTCCACCTGTAGATGGTCAATTAAATCTATTCTCAGTAGTCCCACAATTTCCTAATTAATTGGCAATGATTATGCGGCAAGGCGGTGTCTTTCATAAGATCATTCTAGAACAACAGCAACCATTTAAAAAGAAAAGGAAAAAAAGCAAAGAAACCCTTTGAGCATATAAATTAAGCTAGACAGAGGGGATGTTTTTGATGTCTCATGAGGCTACTTAGATACAAACACACACAATGAGTGTATGTGAATGTATGTGCATGTGTCTCGTACAGAGGAAGAGAGAGACAGTTCCCTTCTGTCTCGATAGAAGTTGTTAATCTTCCTCTGGTCCCAGGTCCACAGACTGCATTTCAGATGCTGAAGAGCCATCTTTGTTTCCCTTGGTTACCAATGAAGCAGTGTGCATGGATCAGTTCAAATCCATCACCACTCATAGAAAAATGCTTCCACATCCAACACCTTACTTTCTGTATCTGTTATTGACATATCTATTGAATAGGAAGGACCGCTCACATATGCATATCCACACATTTTTGTGCTTAGAGTCTACCATATATGATGTCTTTTACATATGGAAAGGAGCTGTGTAACATGGCACATCCCTATAACATTAATTGCTATAGAGAATGGAATTCTTTTCCGCAGGCAGGCTCTCCTTCATTGCTGAAGACCCAAGAGAAATTGCTGTAAAGTGATTTGTTCCATGAAGTTACTCCTCAGAGTGTACCTCAATAATATACTTTTATCTATAAGGATAAGCTCTGCCTTATAGAGAGTCTCTACATCCAATTTATTGACTCAATAAATTTCAGGCTCACTGATTATGTTTCCATCTAAAAGCTTTACACAGTTATAAAACTGGAGAGCCTTTAGAATCATTTCAGGTCAAGTTTCTTTCTGAATATTTTTCCACAATGAGCTGCAATACATTAAGCCTACCCATTAACTAGAATATCACTGGTTATACTCTTGATCTGATGGCCAAGGGAACATTTGCATTGTCTGGGTTCCATTTAACACAATATTTGAAATGGATAGAATAGCTCAGAACATTCAAAGTTATCTTCCTTCAGTGGAGAAAAATGTGTCTCGTCTGTAAAGAGTAGGCTTGTTAAAAGAAAATCAGAATTCAGCACTAAAACTCCTCTCTCAGCAAAACAAAGCATCTCTCTCTCTCTCCCCTGAGATCCTCACCCAGTTTCATGAATATCTTTTCTTTTGAATCCAAGTTGGTGTTGCATAATGAAATGAGAAAAAAAAGTGATAAGCTTTCTACCAATAATTAGATGGAGTTGTTTGAAAGCTTAATTGTGAACTTTTTTTTTTTCCCTGCAAGACGTACAGTCTTCTAGAGATTTTGTTAGTGGAAATAAGGGTGTGAGCCATTATAGTTTGCCTTTACAACTGGAATAACTAGATACATTGGTTTCTTTTATTCACTTAAAAAGACACTTGGAGCTTTGCTCTTAGTGTTAATTTTTGATATTAGTGTTAATTTTTGAAAATAGTTGTTATCATTAAATAATGAAAAATGTCACGGCAAAATTTTACATATTGAAAATAAAATCTTCCTAAAGGGTCAGAACTCTGCTACACACCTTTTGCTTACCTTGAATTAAACATTTGGCTGTATTAAGATCACGGCAGTCTTGAACAGCACGATGTTGTTTGGTTTAGATGATTTAAAAAATATTTGCGAGGAAGGTATGGAGAATGAGGGGAGAGTGCTGTGGATTTAAAAGTACATGTATACATACATGTTGTTTGTTAAAACTTCAGTCAAGGACGTCGTCTTCCTGGGAATTGAGAGCCATCAGAGCGGGAAGTCGGCTGCAGGGAAGAACAAAAGCATGGCTGCGCGATAGTACTATCTCTGCAGCGGCAGCAGGCTCCCTGACGGAGGGCTGCGGCGACTGTCTATTACACCGCATTTTTATTAGTGACAGCCTCCGTTATTCTGTCAGCTCAGCCAACTAAGCTGTTCCCTGCGTTCTGGTTGGTCATCCGGACTCCGTTATGTGGGAGAAGGAAAGGGGACAGAAAGGTGAATTGTACTAGGTGGGGGCATACGGGGATTTCTCTTCTTCGGGGCCGGCATCGCCTCATCCTCGGCGACGTGGGGGAATTCCAGGACCGCTTTTTAACCCAGAAACCAGTGCGTCTTATTAATTAGTTTCTACGCGCAAGGACAGCCGTGAAAGGCTTAATCTTCTCTTTCCAGCCGGGGCCAAGAGCCGGGTTCATCAGAGCCCCCTGGCCCGTGCGCACCAGCGCCGGACCCCTGGTGGCCCTCAGAGTCCGCACTGGGCAGAGTGGAGGTCAAGTCAAAGGGCACGACCGCAGGGTGCCCTCCCCCACCTCCCTCGCCCGTGCTGTCCACAACTCAGCTTCTGGAACGACCACCGCGAACACTGCAAGGCTGGAGGGCGGGGAGGGGGCGGGTCCCTGAGGGGGCGGGACCAAGGGGAGGGGAAGAAGCGGCCGAGGACTGCTTCGGGAAGTGTAGTTCTTCGAGCCCCAGTTACCGGGGCTGTGCTTGTGAGACCTAGACTACAACTCCCAGGGGTGCGCGGGCCCGGCAGGGGAGTCCATGCGCAGTGGGCGCCACATTGTATCCTATCAGGCGAGGAGAGGGTGATGTCACCTGCGAGTTGGTAACCTACGAGCGGCAGTGAAGGAAACTGTTTAACCGGATCCCATTGTACCCGGAGCGCTGAGCCGCCTTTCCAGCATGCAGGGGCTGCTCAGGTAAGGGGGACGTGCCGCCTGGCCCGCCGCACTCATTCATTAAGTAGCACCGCGCCGTGGCGCGGGGGTGGGCGCGCTTCTTCGGGCCCCGCGCTGGGTTCGCGGCGCGCCCTCCCGCTGCCTCTCCGGAGCCCCAGGGCCAGTAGGTAAATATTAAACCCGTCCTTCAGGTTGGGTCTGGGTGGGAACGGGACCGAGACAGCTCCCGGCTGCCAAGCTGGGTTTGGGAAAATGGCTGCAAGCGCGGCGAAAAGCAAGGCGAGCCCGGAGGAAAGCGCCCCCGAGGACAGGGGTCCCTCCCTCCTTTATTTCTGAGGCGCAGGGATGCCAAAAGAGCAGGCAGGGTACCACTCGCCGCCTTGCTGCGGGCTCCTGAGGTTGCGGCGTTGGGGCGCCGGGGGGTCGTCGCCTCGGCCAGGGGCTGCGGGCCCTGCCGCCGTTGGGAGCTGCTGGCCCGGGAGGCTCCGAGGCAGGGGTGGTGGACTCAGAGGTGGCGACAGGGAAGGAGGCACTCGTTTACCCGCTGGCCCGCGTCCGAGCAGAAGCCCAAACATCCCTGCAGCCCTCACTTCAAGCTTTATTCCAAAGGGACGGGTTGACTGTAATTCCGAGAAAGTTAGAAGCTAAAGGTCTCGGAGGAGAGGAGGGAAACCCGCGCTGCGGAAGGAGCATGGGGGTGTTAGCGGACAGCAGTAGGGGAGGCTGCGCCGCCTGTGCAGCGGGTTCGAGGCGTCGCAGAGCGCTCCTGCATCTCCGCCTGGGGAAGGTGCATCTTGGTTCCCCTTGCTCTGATTGCTTTCTCCACAAAGAGCACCTGAACGGGGGCAAGCATCTGCCCGGAGCCCTGGGCTGGGAGGTGGTAAGGCGGTGCAGGGTGTCGAATCATCTAACGATGAGGCTAGCTGTAGGGTAGGAGGGCTGGGCAATAGGAACCAGCTGGTGTCGAAAATCCAACTGCTAGTGATGGGCTTGCCCTTCTACTTGAGACGCACTCGAGTCCCGGGAACTCGATGAAGTCCTCTGGATTTCCTTTCCCTAGCACCCTCATTCTTTCGTATACTCATTCATTCATCAAACGCTGAGAATGGCTCTTCTCAAGTTGCTCATAGCCTGGCGTTGGGGTGTTCTGTACCCCCCCACCCCCACCCCATAAAATACTTGAGTGGGCCTATGAATTGATACCTACGCTTTATATTCTCCAACTCGGACCCGCACGGCATCCCCACCAGCAGGAGAGCATCAAGAGCAAATACAACCCGTGACCGTTTTTGCTCTCTTCGAGTTGGTAGTTTCTTGAGAAGGACCTGGTGTATTCAAGCGGAGTTTGTCTGCAAGATGAATCCCGTTGCCATGGCGACTCCTGCCGTCGGAATCTTAACTGCTCCCACTGCTGTTTCAATTCGATGTGGCTCTGCGGGCAGCTGGGAGGGCGTGGCCAGTGGGTGTGGTCAAATGCTCGTTCCAGGCCCAGCTGCTCTCTTCACCGGTTTCACAAACCAGGCCTCTCTAGCCATTCTCTTAGAAGTAGCCTGGACACAGTTCAAGACCCCTTTTACCTTCGTGTGCCTGTACCTGGACTCGCCCCTCTCCAGGAGTAATAGTTTGGAGCCCTTTTCCTGAGGCAAGCTCTGAAAACTACAATGGAATGATCTTTTCGCCTTTCAGGCTAGATACATAATTTAACTAATAATGTACATGACAGTGTTAGAAACAGCTTTCTCGAGGAGGGCGTGTCCTCCGTTTTGCATGAAGAGAGCTCTCTGGCTACCAGTAAAGGGCCTCAGTTTGCTCTAGGTGCCGCTCTCTGGAAGTTTATAGGGACAGTTAATGACTGAAATTGAATTATGGAAGTCAGTATCGTCCTTGTGGTTCTCATAAAACCTAAAAGCCTGCCGCCTGCCTAAAGGATGCATTTCCTTGAAAATGAAGCAGACGGGGCAGGGATCTAGGAGGCCTGGGTCCTGCTCCGGCTCTGTCATTGCTGGCTACCCCACCCTGGGGTTAACCCTTTACCTGAGGGGACCTCGGTCAATAGTAATATGGGGAGGGAGAGAAGGGGATTCCCAAAGTTGATTCTAGGTATAAAATCTTGTGACTCTGTGAAGGACTTGGTCATTGTCTTTTCTCAAAATAATAGGATGGGTTAAATTCAGCTTCTGACACTGTGGCTTTGGGTTAATATCCCGGAGCCTTACTTGTATGATTTGACTGGCAAAATAGCCCAGCACTTAATGGCAGTTCTTCAAAGTGGGCAAAGCAGCCATATTACTATTTACGATAGTATTTTTAATATTTACTAGTATGAGCCCTGTATCTGGACTTCTGTTTATCTGGGCATCTTAGAATTAATTGTTTAGTTTTTGCCTTTTTATAGATTCTTGATGAATGCAGTTTTAAGTGTAATTGAATTACAGTTTGTTTACTTTCTGCTTTTATTACACACCAAGGTAGATTATCACAGATAGTGTAGTTAAGCGGGGGGAAAGGCTGTATGAGTGTGTATCCATGTGCCTTCATGTGCAGGTAAATGCTTGGGGATGCTGAGTGCCAGGTGGTTGACATTCATCATCTTGTTTTAAATAGGTGGTTACATCCTCATGAGGAAACAGAATCAGAAATTGTCACTCACTATTTTTGTCCTAGAACTTATCATTGACTGGAAATCTCCTTCAGTTATCTATTTCTTGAGTCCTTATAATTCTAACAGCAGTTCAAATGTGTGGCTTTTTTTCCACTCCCCTAAGGTCTTTGAGGACAGGGTCTTTGTCTTGTCCTTCCCTGTCTCTCTAGAATTAGTGTTTGATCATTGGTAGGTATTTAGTAAATGTTTGTTGAGTCAATAGTAGAACCCTGAATGGAGATTCAAGATTGCATTCTTTTCATTGATAGTTCTGGCATCAATTGTAATATTCCTGTAGCTTTCTATGAAGTAGTTTCAACTTAGCATAAATGAAAACTCCCATGTAGCATATAACTCGAAGTATAAAAGGCCTTCATGAGTTTGAAATAGATGAATTTTGTAATTACTTGCTTTTGGAATACATTCACTCACAGAGTTCTTTTTTCCCCCTTAAAATTCTTGTTACAGTTCTTGATACGATTATTATCCCAAAGTAGATTTCTTTATTTCTAGATTTCTCTTATGTTATCCTTGACCCAGATAACTTTCCTAGGAGGTGTATGACAGAAGACAAACAAACAGATAGACACACACACACACACACACACACACCCCAAGACAAAGATACCTAGAGGCCTTTGCCAGGCCACCTCTGGTACCTGAGGTACCATTTGGGTAGAAGAGCTGGACAATGGCTTTCTCACCTGGGGTGGAGTTCACCCCCAAACAGGATCAGTTGTCCCATGCTGGCTAATATGAGAGAAGAAACAGGGGTAGGAAACATTTGTCCAATATTTGTAACATTCTGTTATCTTCTAGTAATCAGATTCTGTGGGTTTTTAGAAGTATTAATTAGTAGGGAGGCATGATAGTAAGGAGGGTGCAGTGGGTCATGTCCTTGGGTGGTGCTTACAGGAGCTTAGTGAGTAGGTGCCAAGGAATTTGAATCCTGGCTTTCTTGCTCTGTGGATAGGCTCTGGGTGTTAAGAATGCCTGTGAGTCTGTGTGTGGTTTTATTGGAGCTACTTTGTTTAAAAGACTGCTTTTAGTGTTGGTACTGCGGTCATCAGAACAAATAAGGTGTTTACAAACAAAACATGGTTAAGATTGAAAGTGTTTCATTGTGTAAATATTTTGGGGATGTTATAAAGAGTGGCTTTGGCTTGAGAATCTTGAAGTCTTCTGTGAAATCACTTAAAAAGTTGGCTATTGGATCAGGGGAAACAAGCTCTTCCAACAAAGCTTGGTACCACTGAGTGTCTTAGGTGTTTGGTTCAGGAAATAATCACAGAGCTTGTAACTTCTGTGGGGCCCTCCCTGGCTTCATGTCATGCTCCTGGTAGTTCCAAGTGTTAATTAAGCCTGTCCTACTGCAGAAAACAACTTTGACAATTTAGGTTACCAAACTCGTTTAAATTCTAGAGAGGGCACAGTCAAAATGAAAATTTTTCTATTCTATTTTGTGATTTTTCTTCTTTGAATAAGGAATGTGGACTACAGTCACTTATTTTGGCATTACGATTTCTAACTTGGCAGTGGAGGAAACCTTTCAAATTGAGTATGTGTCCTAAACACTCACAGAATCTGTTCTTAGTAATTTTCCCAAGAGTTCAGTTGAGAGGCAACTAATTGCACAGGTACTATTGAAGAAATCAGTAAGAAGGGCAGTTTTTCTGTGTGGCTTGTGGGGTAGCATCTGGTCAGTGGTGCAGACCGGGATGGAGAATACCTCCTTTGAGGTTACATTTGCTTAGCAAGTGTACTGTCCTTTTCTGTAGATTGTGTTTATTGGAGTGGCTGAGGGCGGCTGATAGAGACTGGAATTGAAGGATGGATCTGAAGTGCCTCCCTGCCCCTCCAGGTCATCCAAGCCACTACTTAGTACTCCCACTGAAAGAGGGACAGATGCAGATGAGGTGCAAGTTGATTTTGGGGACCTACATTCCATATAGCAGCTCTTCTTCCAAGAAAAAGAAAAAGTTTACCTTTTGATTTTCTAGCATCCTTTCCACTGTTCCAGGAGAAGAGAACTGAGTATATTTCAAAGTGAGTTTGCATTCATAGTACACAGGTCTAAAAATTAGTTAAACACTGATTAATCCAGAAGCACTGCAGCAAGTCTGTGGAGGCCTCTCCTTGCATCCCTTGCTCCCCCCGCAAATAATCTGAGGTTACCAAATACATACTCAGCTTTGGTGAGCCTCATTTTCCTTGTTGATGTTTAAGCACTCCTGGTTTTTACACCATCTGTGACTTTCTGCAGTGATAGCCCCCCTCATTTGCAATGGGTGCTCCTCTGAGTTTCTAAATTCTCGTTGTGCTCTCAGATCCATTCTTCCAGGAATCCTTCCCTGCTTCAGCTTTTACCAACCCCTTCTGCTCCTTCCTCCTTTGAGCCCTTTGCCTGACCATAGAACTTAACACAGCTAACATGATGCTAATAGTCAAGGTATGTGAGATGCTTACCTTGTGCCGGGGTCCTTCCTGATATTTTACATGGGCTTAACCATTGACTCAAGAGTTCCGTGAGATACATACTATCATCACCATTTTACAAATGAAGAAACTGAGGCACGAAGAAGTTAAGGAACTTGCCTAGCTCAGGTCATGCAACTGGTCAATGGCTTGTTAGGATCAATGACTAGGTTAGGGACCCAGGCAGCCTAGTTCTTTACACCCCACAGGATTACTTTGCCTCTGGTTTTCCTATGTGTTAATTCTTTTCTCTCCATCAGTTAGGGGGAATAACAACTTCCTTTGTATCTCTTAATTCTGAAACAGTGCTGGGTCAATAAATGCTGGCCTAATTGAGAGTAAAAATGTTTCTACAGTTAATGGTTCCTTAAACTCTGACTTTCTGGAGCAGCAAATGTTGCATGAGATTAAAAAATGTTGCATTTGGTATTTGGATGATAACACTTCTGAACTTCCTCCTTTTGGCTCTGTGGGTGATAGGCAAATTATTTGAAAAAAGAAATGCTCTTATATGCCATCTCTAAATCCATTTGGAGCCTGTCCAGCATTAGAATGTATTTGTTAACTGAGATAACTTTTTTTTTTTTAAAGATTTTATTTATTTATTTGAGAGAGAGAGAGAGTATGAGAAGGGGAGGGTCAGAGGGAGAAGCAGACTCCCTGCCAAGCAGGGAGCCCGATGCGGGACTCGATCCTGGGACTCCAGGATCATGACCTGAGCCGAAGGCAGTCACTTAACCAACTGAGCCACCCAGGCGCCCAGAGATAACTTTTCAATAGGTTGAATCTCTTATCCGAAAAAACCCTTCTCACCCAGAATAGAGCCACAGAAGCCTGCCTGGTGAGTTAAAACTCTCATAACTTCTGAGCTTCCCACCTCCTTGTTGTCTTTTAACATAAATTGTGAAAGCTCTTTTGAAAGGGAAATAATGAAAACTTGAATAGTAGTCAAACATGTAATCTAATACTGGGTTATCCTTAGATATTAAAGTAAGCTTTTTTATTTCCCACCTCAGAAGGGAGCCTTCTATTTATTTTTACAGTGGAGCAAATTTGGTGTCAAATATACGATTGCAGTTCTTTTAAACCATAGCCACTATTGTGAATTAAATGTGGAAACAGAAGGAAGCAGGTTCAGTTTCCAATGTAGTTGGTACGATTTCCTGACTTACAATAGATCTTTTCCTTTTGGCTTAAAACTGGATATAGTCCCACTTTGACAATATTTAATGAAGACAGTTGAGTAAAACTCAAACCGTGTCATTTAGGGAAATAATAGGAAAGTTATGCCCTAACAATATATTGTCAGGAAAATAAAATGGAAACAAAAGGCTTATAAGCCATTAGGCTACTCAAACATAATACTCATTCAATGGACATTGATTTCAGAAGCTTTTTGTTTCCCCCCCATTCATCTTGTTACACTTCCTAAGTACGTCAATCACTTTTTAGTAATAACCTGGGCTCATTCTGTTCTATAAATTGCACCAAGAGCAGAACTGAAGATACCTTGTATTCTGGAAGGTACAAAATTAGGGTCAACTATTAAACCGGTCTTTGTCCTTTTCATTTCTGGGGAAAAAAAATATTCTGTGCGATTGGCAAACATTGCGCATCTGGTGGGATTTCTGAATTCAGGTTTCTTTTTTTTTTTTTTTAAATAACGTGGTTATTATTGCATATTTCCAAAATCTAAAATGTTACTTTCTAGTAGTTTTGCTTAAAATGAACTTAAGTGTTATATAAATTGAGCTTAGGAAAATTATTGAAACATTAAGTCTTAAGCAAATGAATTCAGGTTTCTAAGAGTAGATAGCCCAGATCCCAGCTTTGGTCATTGTCTGGGCAATAGAGATGCCCATCTTTTGTTTTTTGAAATGGGTTCTTATATTCTGCTTTTTGGCTAAGCTCAGTTTGTTAGTGATATACAAACCAGATCAAGGCCATGGGTTAGTGTTGCCTTGTTTTGGAGCTACAAACTGTATTGTAATTTTAGTCAACCTTTTTTTTTTAATTTTTAAAAATTTAATTAAATTTTTTTTTAAAACGTAGTCTCTGTACTTAACATGGGACTCGAACTTGCAAACCTGAGATTAAGAGTCCCATACTCAGGGGCACCAAGTTGCTCAGTCAGTTAAGTGTTGGACTCTTGATTTTTGGCTCAGGTCATTATCTCAGGATCCTGAGATCACCCTGTGTAGAGCCCTATGTTAGGGTCTGTCTCTCTGCTCCCCACAGCTTGCACTTGCTCTCTTTATCTTTCTCTCAAATAAATAAATCTTTAAAAAAAGAAAACAGGAGCACGTGGATGGCTCAGTGGGTTAACCTCTGCCTTCCGCTCAGGTCTTGATCCCAGGGTCCTGGGATCGAGTCCTGCATCGGGGGGGATCTCTGCTCAGCAGGGAGCCTGCTTCCCCCTCTCTCTCTGCCTGCCTCTCTGCTTACTTGTGATCTCTGTCTGTCAAAAAAAATAAATAAAATCTATATAAAAAAGAAAAAATTGCATCTCTACTCCCTCCCCTCCAGGTACCCCCTCCCCTTTTTAAAAAATTCATCATGCTCCTGGCAACATAGGAGACTAGACAGTGCACTATGGATATGTTAATGCATAGCTGTCACCACAGTGGCAAAAGATGGTGCTGTATTATCAGATGAACTGATAGGGATCTTGGGTTTTTCAGACCCCATACGTTAGAGGCAAGGCTTTGCCAGCAATTTGCTGAGGATATATGTTTCTGATGGGTGTGTCCTGTGAAGAGTGGGTTAGAACTAAGAGTAGCTTCCTAAAACTTTGCCAAAGCCACCGAGCCTTGGTCTTTTCTGTTTCTTGGGTATGTGACAAATCATTCGTGAATGTTTTGGTGCCATTTCTTGGCTTTGCCATTCTTCATAAAACTTCTGCAGACTTGCATCCTAGAAGAAGAGGGAAGGATGGTGATCAAAATCATTCACCACATCAGTAAGATTGTTCATATATGTCTAAATTTGTATTTGTTTCACAGAGATTTGGTAAGACTGAGCAGTGAAATGTCAAGACATGAGTTAAGTTAGAATCTGTAGTTCTTTTTTTTCTCTTTTTAAAAAAAAAATTTAAAGTAAGTTAACATATGGTGTCGAATTGGTTTTAGGAGTAGAATTTAGTGATTCCTCATTACATAGAACACCCAGTGCTCATCCCAACAATCTAATACCCATCTACTGCTCATCCCTCTCTAATACCCATCATCCATTTAGCCCATTCCCCCACCTACCTCCCTCAGGCAACCCTCAGTTTATTATCTGTAGTTAAGAGTCTCTTATGGTTTGCCTTTTTCTCTGTTTTTAGTTTATTTTTCCTTTCCTTCCTGTCTATTCATCTGTTTTCTTAAATTCCACATATAAGTGAAATAATGTGATATTTGTCTTTCTTTGACTTATTTTGCTTAACATAATAACCTCTGGTCCCATTCACGTTGCACCTGGCAAGATTTCATTCTTTTTGATGGCTGAGTAATATTCCATTGTTTATAGATACACATCTTCTTTTCTGTGACAAGAGAATTAGACTAAGGGCCCTTCTAAATCCTGAGAATTTATTACAAAAAAATATTCTAAAAGTTGAAGGAAATGAAGCAGAAAAATGAAACCATTCCCTACTCTCGAAAATTGGTGAAATTGTAGATACAGAAAATGTCATATGATTTCATCCAAGGTAAGTGACAGGATATATTTTTTTTAAATGTACCCCATATTAGTGGTTATTTGATTTAGGATGATGGCAAAAGAAACAACAATAGCATTTCTGTTTATTTCCTATTCTGTTTGTGGCAAACAAGGTGTGGCAACCTTGTTTGCATGAGAGCTTCCCCTGACAACCCACCCCCCCCGGCCCCCCGCAATTACTCAGTGCTTCATGGTCATTTGGGAAAAAGTCAGACAGTGTGGAATGAATTGGGCTAGAATTGAAGGTGATGGCTGAGACTACATCGTGTTCTCAGAACATTAAATGAAAGGCCTGTTATATTTTTACATTTTAAAAATCAAGCATGGGGGTCATCTGGGTGCCTCAGTGGGTTAAGGCCTCTGCCTTCGGCTCAGGTCGTGGTCCCAGGGTCCTGGGTTTGAGCCCCGTATCGGGCTCTCTGCTCAGTGGGGAGCCTGCTTCCCTTCCTCTCTCTCTGCCTGCCTCTCTGCCTAATTGTGATCTCCGTCTGTCAAATAAATAAATAAAATCTTTAAAAAAAAAAATCAACAATGGAGTTTGGATTGGACTAGAAAACCTCTATGACCCATTTAGGGCTTGACAGCCTGTGTGTAGGTGACACTTCCAGCTACAGAAGCTCCAGGAACCGTGGTGAGAAACTGCCTTGCCTATGATATTTTCTGCTAAGGGATTGGTTTTTTAAAAAAAGAAAAATATATATATATACATACTATTTTTAGTTTGACCCAGTTTCTTTTCAGGCTGTGACTGAAGCTACCTTTCTAACATACTCCATCTTTTCCTCTTACACTCCTTGAATTGTAATTTGAATCTGGAGGAGCAGTGAACTGCCTCCTTGTCAGGTCTGCGCTCATATCCTCCCCATGGGGAAAAGAGCAGGTTGTCCCCATTCCGCCCGCTTTCACAGGAGGGGAGCCGCAATCACTGACCTCACAAAGGAGCGAGTCTTCCCCCTTAACCTCTTACTTAAGAATTGGGAGCTCTGTGGTAGCAAAGCTAGATTGTTTTTCTGATGGGATAAGTTGGGGAAGTAGGTAGCGGGGAGGACAGAGGGGGTTACTGGGTCTCACTTATCTTATCGTTTGTTTCCCTCTGGATTGCATTTGTTTATACTGTCTCCTCAGGCTAGGAATTCCTCCAACAGAAAGCATGCATACACTCGGGGATATTCAGATCAGATCAGGCTTCCTTGCTCCTGAGTTCTATTTGCTGACTTGGCTTTCCTCTCTACAGCCTGATCAGAAGGGAGGGCTGGAGATACTTAACCTGTTTTTAATTCTTCCGTTATGCGGAAAAGAGATCTTAAAACAGGGACTTGGGGCAAACATGTTAATGTTTTTCTGATGGGAAAAGAGGACGGTGATGAGTAGGTTTAAATTTAACATTTATGTATAACTTTTTTATGTTGATAGAGTTTAGTCATGAATGTTTGACACCTTGAAATCTTTTCACCTTTTGTTTGCTGTGATGTAATTGCATTGAGAAAAAAGAAACAACAGTTTTAGGTTCAGATGTGGGTAATCTTAGCAATTCTCTTAAAACTCTTCAGCCTCTGTTTCCTCATCTGAGAAACAATGTGAAAATTCTGAACTTTTGTGAGAATGGTGTCATAAAATAATGACTGTACTTGTATGGCATTGTATAATATTGATGTCATACCTGCTGGGTGTCCCTAGAATGGAGACCAGGGATAGAAGAACACCATTTTTTCACCTTCAGAGTTTCCAGCGTTGGCCCCTGTTCTTAGCACTATGTATCTGATATACTGAAGCTAAACCCTTACAATCTGATCCCTAGTTTGTCCTTAACTGAACAGCTTCTAGTTATTTTCCCTAGTCCCAGGGTTCAGGAAGTTCCATAGAATGTAAGGGATGAGGCTAAACAGTGTTTTGGGGTGATCATCCAATTCTGGTCAAATTGATAAACTCTTTAAGCCAGAGTTTGACTACCAGTGCTGTCATGTTTTATTTGACTAATACAATGTTATTTTAAAAAATGATTTTAGTGAGCATTTACACTCTGATATGGTACAGCCACCCCCCCCCCCACCCCCCTGCGTCCCCCATACCCTAGTGCCTCATTCACAGCCTCTTTATGTGATAATTCTTTATCTCCTTGGACCTTGAAGGCATTTGAATTTGTGATCCCTTTTTTAAAGTAAATTAAAATTGTGATGAGAGTTCTTCAGACCAGTGGACTGGCAAATGACCTAACCCAGGGTTCCTCCACTTCAGCATTACTGGCGTTCTAGACAGGATAATTCTCTGTTGTAGAGGGCAATGCTGTGTAGTATAGGATGGTTATCAGCATTCTTGGCCTCTACCCACTAAATACCAGTAGCAACCTTTCCCCCAGCTGTAACAACCAAAATCATCTCCAGACCTTGCCAAATGTCCCCAAGGGGGTCAAAATTGGCCTTGGTTGAGATCCAGCTGACAGATTTTGGATAGCCTGAGAACTTTAAACATTGGATGAGGCTTGGATATTTAGGGATAAATTAGAATTCATCTGGGAAACTGAGCTACCCTGCTGTTTTTATTTATTTGGGCAGTTGGTGAAAGCAAAGTAAAGGTCAGTGGATTAGACCCCGTGAGGTCATTTCTCCATTCTTCCATGACCACTGCCTGGGAGGCCAGCCACATTTTAAGGACATAGTCTTGGTCACAACAGGGAATTCTGTGAGACACTGATGCTGGGTCAGGGGAAACCCACCAGAGCTAGGGGGTAAACAACTTTGAAGCCCATGGCCTGTGTTGGTTGGTCAGTAATGTTATCTGTGGATAGGAAGATGAGGCTTTGGGGAAAGAAAAGTTGGCTCTGTCATTATTGCCAAAGGCCAAAATGCTTAGAAAAGGGGAGGGGCATACCTGGGTGGCTCAGTGGGTGAAGCCTTTGGCTCAGGTCATGATCTCAGGGTCCTGGGACCTAGCCCTGCATCGTGCTCTCTGCTCAGCAGGGAGCCTGCTTCTCCCTCTCTGCCTGCCTCTCTGCCTACTTGTGATCTCTCTCTCTCTGTCCAATAAATAAATAAAATCTTCAAAAAAAATGATGTAAAAAAAAATAAGAAAAGGGGAGGGGCCTTCAGCCTTTAAAAATGACAGCTTATCTCACATTATCTCTTCCCACAGCAGTGTGGGAAGAACTCCGAAAAAAAATTAAAAAAATGATGTTTCATTTTTCTTCCCTCTCCCTCAACCCAGAATGTCTTTAAAACTTGAGTCTAAAACTTGGGCTTTGGCAGCACTCAAAATTGTCTCTCAGAAAAACATTGGTAAGATTTGTACGTAAGGGGAATCTTAAGAAGTTCTAATTAACCAACCCAAGCTCAGGTCTTGAGCAACTAACACAAAGATAATGCTCGGGAAGCACACAGTTTCAGTTAAAACAGAAGTCAAAGTCCCTTGGTAGAGGTTAGGTGGGATTTCTGAAGGGGTCCATGCCTCTTACTGAATGATGTTTGTTGGTTCTGTGCCCTGGATGGGAGTCAGAATATCCTCTGTGGTGGATATAAAACGGAGAGGTATCAGGATTCTGATTTAGCAGATGTCCAGGTTTGGACCTAATCTCCAGGATTCTTAAAGCTCCCCAGGTAATTATGGTATTTAGCCAGGACTGAAAACAAGTGGATGAGCAAAAGATCTGAAAAACACGAGACATTACCTTCTTCTTTTCAAGATGATTCCCTAGGAGATTCAAACTGCACATTCACCTATTGTTTGAAGTAAAAGGAAACAGAAACCACCCATTACAAATGGCAAACACCAGGAGTGCCTTTGAGGTAAGGTGGGTGGAAGAGTGGTAGTGGTGAATGCTCTTACTAGCTTCTATTCTAGAAAAATCCACAGCTGTGTTTCACTCAGTGAGTTTCTCATCAGACTCTTCTGGCTTCATAAACAGAGGGTAGATTTGTTTGTTTCAAGTTTCTTTCCTTATGCCATACGCCACTGTGGAGACCAGACTGTGAAGTCCCAGAGTTATAACTGCCAAAGGTGGAAAATAGGATAAAGTGGCTCCTTTTACTTGGATTCTACCTAGAATTTCAGATCCAGATTTCTATCAAGCATAGCAGAGGCAAGGGAGTGACTGACTAAGTTTCCGGGGGAAATATAGTGGGCATTTTATAGACCATCTCATAAGCCATGGAAACATCTTAAAACATTCATTCATTCATTTATTCATTTATTCATTTGGCTTATCAAATATGTTTTAATGTCGGGTGTGAACATTTAAGAGTGCTATTTTAAGTTCCAGATTTTTGCCTTTGGAATACAGAACACTTGTTTTGGTTAAATAAAGCTCAGATCATCCTCTGTCTTCAGCTTCTGATATAAGCAAATTACATTGTGCAATAGGGGAAGAGTCTCTCCAATGAGAGATTTTTTGCTTTCCCTGGCAAGTAGTTTCATGTTTGTGTATTTGGATCATGTCTGTGTTTTCAAAGGAATGTTCATAGCATCAGTTATAAGAAGCAGTTCTCCACAATCCCAAATCACAGTTTTCCCAGTATTTGTTATGCCTGTAGATCAAATCTTCTACCCTCAGTTCTTTCTCAAGTGTTGATTTTGTGTTTCAGGTGACCATTGTTTTCTGGTACCAGAGAAAAATTACATGGTATTAAAGAAGGAATGACAGTTAAAAAGAGTACAGGATTTCTTTTTGGGGGTGTTGAAAATGTTCTAAAAGTCATGGTGATGGTTACAGTTTGTAAATATACTAGAAAACCACTACACTATACATTTGAGATGGATGAATTATATGTCATATGAATTTTGTATCTCAATAAAGCTGTTAATTTAAAAAAAGGCTAAAAAGAATCCTACTAAGTGCAACCTTAGAATTTTACACCTTAGGGTAATACCTATGACATAGTTTCCTATTTCTTTTCTTCATGTATCTCAGTTTTTTTCCCCTAAACATATATAAAATGGACAAAGGATAGTTGTTATAATTCCTTAATATCTATGGACCACCTGAGACTTTGGAAATGTTGTTATAAAGAAATGGACTCTGCTATGGTAAGAGCTGTGAAGTGTGTAAACCTGGCGATTCACAGACCTGTACCCCTAGGGCTTATAATACATTACATGTTTATAAAAAAATTAAAAAATTATTAAAAAAAAAAGAAATGGACTCTGGATTCACACCTCCTAATTGTGGACTAGCGTGTTAAAGGATAGAAGGCTCTGTGCTCTTTTATACCTACTGTAATGAAAAGCTAAAGGTTTTGGTGATACACTTGGATTAGTCACAATTTGCTTTAAACTTGTTCCATATGATAATTTTGCAGGCTTTTTCTGCTGTAGAAGTCTTCACACTGTAAAAAGCACTCAAGTATGTAATCTTGCTTGTAAAGCTAACTGTGTGTGTTGGATAAGGAATATTTCATTTATAAGGGATTATGTAGCTCAAGGTTTCTCAAATTTGGGTTCATGATCCTTTGAGAAACACTGCATTAAAAGTGAAATTGCTGAATGTTTAGGTACTCAGTGCCAGTGGGATCATAAACTCATGTGCAGAAGGCGAGCTTTGGGGGTACTGTGGTGTACTCTTCAGGTATCGGATGCTTATCCAGGCATATTAGTTTTATTGCTATGTAACAGATTACCACAGACTTAGTGCTTTAAAACCCCACCAGGTCAGAAGTCTGGGCATGCTGTGGCTAGGTTCTCTGTCTAGGGTCTCAGCAGGCTAAAATTCACGTGTCAGTTAAGGCTGCAGTTCTCATTTGGGGCTCAGGGATTCTTCCATGTTCCATAGTTGTTGGCAGAATTTATTTCTCTGTGACTCTAGGAACTGAAGATTACTGTCAGCCAGGTACTGTTTTTAGCTCTTAGAGGCCACCCACATTTCATGTCTTGTGGCCTACCTTGGCAGTTCACACATGGATGTTTCCTTTCCTGCAGGCTAGCTGGAGTGTATCTCTGACTTCCTTTTCTGCCATCAGCCAGAGAAAAGTCTAAATTTAAGGTCTCGCCTGATTAGGCCAGACCCACCTGGGATAATCTCCCTTTAACCATACTATGTGTCATAACCATGAGAATGATGACTCATCATAATCATAGGTTCCACTCTCAAAGGGTAATCGGAAGTGTCACTTAAAGTTCTGCCTGTTATACCAGATAGCAGAAATTTCGATTTACTGTTCATGATTATTAAGATGAACATCTACAATCCAAAAATGACACCTCACAAATGTGCTTCTGGACCTCTTCTGTCTTCCTAAAATATCTCCCTCTCAGATTAATGGCTTTCCATTATTACTTTTCTTGTTTCAAGTAGAGTGAAAATGAAGATATTTTAAGAATGTTTTATTATTGAAAATTTCCTACACACATACACCCACATAGAATGACTAATAGAGCTAATACGTGAATTTTACATATATCCATAGCTCATCAATTCATGGTGACTCTTTCATTTTTGCCCACAACTACTTTACATCAACTCTGGGATTTTTTTTTTTTTTTTTAAGATTATTTATTTATTTTGGGGAGAGAGAAAAGGAGAGATTGAGAATCTCAAGCAGGCTCCAGGTCCAGCGTGGAGTTGTATGTAGTGGTCACCTGAACTTGAGATCATGACCCAAGCTGAAATCAAGAGTTGGATGCTCAACTGAGCCACTCAGGTGTCCCAACTCTGAGATTATTTTAAAGCAAATTCCAGACATCTTATAATTTCAACCCAAAATATGTTAGTATTTATATCCAAAAATATCAGGACTCTAATAATATAACTAAAACACCATTTTCATACATAAGATAATTTACATTATTGCTCTAAAATTACCAAATATCTCATCAGCTATCAAATGTACACTTTTTAAAAAGCTTGTTAATTCAAGATTCCAGAAAGTGTCATACATTTCAGGTTTTTTTTTTTTTTTAATATATATATTCCTTAAGCTTCTCTAAATCCTATGCAACATTTTTCTTTCCAACATACTTGTGGAAAGAGCTGGGTTTTTTGTCCTATAGAATTTCCCACAGTCTAGATCTCATGGTACAACATCTATTTCTATTTCCTTCATTTCCTGTAAATTAGTTAAGATGAAAATAATGGATGCCATGAACCTGTTGGGTCACTAGCAGTAGAAAAGCTTATTTAGTGAAAGGAATATATAGATAATTTACTAGATTCATGTTTGTATAGATATTTAGAAAAATATTTGGGAGTGGAGCAAGTATGTTAGGTTTTTTAGACTCCTATTACTGAGAGCAGTTTAAGTGTTATATACTTAGAGTGCATGAATTAGTACAGGTTAAATTCTTATAGGAAGTATACAACATACAGATTCATTAAGTGATACTTAGATTTGTTTAGTTTTTTTTGCCTAGTATTTTTGTTAAATTGGTTTTAGCTTCCATGAAAGGAAAAAAAATTTCCTAAGGAGAAAGATAATTCAGTTTTGAGTTTCAGAAAATAACCAGATTTTAAAAATTGTGAAGATCATAAAATAATTACTTTTTTGTAATAGGGCTTTGCTAATTATTTATCTGTAGGCTCTCCAAAGACCTATCCTTTGTCTTCAAAGAACATGACATATATTTAAAATTCTTACAATTGAAATATTTTATTTTTTAAAAATACAACACATTGTTTTAGGAGACCAGTTTTATATGACTGCCATTGAAAGGAAGAAGAGGTTATCTAATTTAAATTTTGTTTTGAAGGAAAAAAATAGGATTGGGTTGAGATAAGTAACCGCTTAATTAGACCATAATTACTTAGAATAGGGAATACAGAATTTTTTCCATAAAGGGACAGATAGTACAAATTTTCAGCTTTGTAGGTCATGTTGTTCCTGTCAACTATTCATTTCTGTCATTATTGTAGGAAAAATAGCAGTAGACAGTATGTAAACAAATAGGTGTCATAAATTGGGGAGAAGTGAGATCTTAACAATACTGAGTCATCTTACCCATGCGCATGGAGTCTCTCCATTTATTTTGTTCTTTGATTTCACTCATTAAAGTTATGTATTTTCTTCATATAGATCTTATACATGTTTCATCAGATTTTCTACCTGAGTATTTCATTTTGAGGGGTGGCTAGTGTCACTGGTATTGTTTGTAAAGTCACTTTTCACTCTTTCATTGTTGGCATATTGGAAAGCAGTTGACTTTAATTATTAACCTTGTGTCCTGCAACCTTCTTTTTGTTTCTGGTTTTTGTTTGTTTTTTGTAGATAGTCTTTATCAAGTTGGGAAGGTTCTTTTTTATTTCTAGTTTACAGAGAGGTGTTTTTTTTTGTGTGTGTGTTTTTGTTTGTTTGTTTTGTTTTGTTTTTAAAGATTTTATTTATTTATTTGACAGAGAGAGAGAGAGGTTGGTCACAAGTAGGCAGAGAGGCAGGTAGAGAGAGGCGGAAGCAGTTTCCCCACTGAGCAGAGAGCCTGATGCAGGCCTGGATCTCAGGACCCTGAGATCATGACCTGATCCGAAGGCAGAGGCTTAACCCACTGAGCCACCCAGGTGCGTTGTTATTGTTTGATTGTAGTGTATAATGCATCTTATATGTTGTTGGGTTCAATTTGCTAAGTTTTTTTTGGAGGATTCTTACATCTGTGTTCATCAGATAACTGCCCTATTTTTTCTTGTAATATATTTTCTTGTAATATATTTCTTGTAATGGTTTTGCTATGAGCATAATGCTGGCTTACTGGGATGTGTTAGGAAATGTTCCCTCTACTTATATTCTCTGAAAGATTATAGAGAATTGGTATGATTTTTTCCTTAAATGTTTGGTAGAATTCACCAGTGAACCCATTTGGGCCTGGTGCTTTCTGTTTTAGAAGGTTATTAATTATTGAAAGACTATAAAAATTAATGTTTTTCTTTCTACATGTATGAAAATCAGTTGTACCTCTACCAGGCAAAATCTGCTTGCTTTTCTACAGATAAGGGCCATTACATTGCTGTGTGTTACCCACAAATTAACTTTCCTGCCCCTACAGAGCTGTGAAATTGGCCCAGTGGGTTCTCAAACTTTTTTGTTTCAGGATGCTTTGATCCTATTAAGTATTGAAGACCCCAAAGAAATTTGTGTGTGTAATATATTAATTAGATTAGAATCAGAATTGAGAAACTTTAAAACTATTCTTTCATTTAAAAAAATAATGAAACCTATTTTAGGTTATCATCTGACTAATGACTTCATCATGGGTATTGAAAGTTTTGGAAAATTTCACTGTGTACTTGTTGATAGAATGAGAGAGAAATGGCAAATAACATCTTGATATTATCATGAAAATAGTTTTGAACTCATAAACACCCTGGCAGGGTCTGAGGCACTCCAGGCCTCCCCAAACTACATTTTGAGAACCACTGGCCTATTTAAAAGGGGGGGGGGGGAGGTCAAAGATAATCCCTGGAGGACCTGCTAGACCACAAATAGCCTTCTACTGAAAAGATACCCAGTAATCTATTTTGCTTGTTTCTACATCTTGTTTTTTTTCTTAACAGTAGTCCCTCCTTTGATAAAATATCATCCTGCCCAGCATGGGGCATTATCAAGGCTGTTTCGAAACTATTAAGTGAGAAACTTACTTTATTTTTTTTTATTACAAAATTAATGCAGGTTACTATATGAAAAAATGGAAAAAAAATAGGAAGTGTAAAGGAACAAGAGAAGTCTTACCAAGGAGGCAAATAATGTTAACATTATGGGACTACATCTTTGAGAAGTTTGGGGGAAAAATTCTGATTGTGTATTACCTGTACTTTTTTGCATCCTTCCCCCAACCAAATGTTATCATAAGCGTATTTCATGTTATGAAAACCTTTTTTAAAAAATTGAAGTTAAAAACTGACACTCTTTTTATTGTGATAAAAAACACATCATAGAGCCATCTTAACCCTTATTAAGTATATAGTTCCAGAGTGTTACGTTTATTTACATTGTTGTGAGACGGATATCTAGACCCTTTAATCTTGCAGAACTGAAACACTACCACTTAAACAACTCCTTTTTGCCTCCCCTCACACTTCCCTTTACCTCAGCCCCTGCTAACCTCCATTATACTCTCTTTATCTATTAATGTGGGTACTTTAGATACCTTATGTAAATGGAATATTAGGGCATTCTTTTGTGTCTGGCTTATTTACTTAGCATAATAAGGTCCTCAAGATTCATCCATTTTGTAGTAGGTGCAGGATTTCCTGCTTTTTTTTAAAGCTGTGTAGTATTTCATTGTATGTTTGTACCACATTCTGTTTATGCATTCAACCATTGATGGACATGGGGGTTGCTTCCACTTCTTGGCTATTACGGGTAGCGATGCTATGAGCATGAGTATGCAAATAGCTCTTTGAAACCAAGCTTTCAATTTTGGGTGATATACCCTGAGCTTGGAATATGGTAGTTCTTTTTCTTTTTTTCTTTCCTTTTTTTTTTTTTTTTTAAGATTTTATTTATTTATTTGACAGAGATCACAAGTAGGCAGAGAAGCAGGCAGAGAGAGAGGAGGAAGCAGGCTCCCCTCTGAGCAGAGAGCCCTATGTGGGACTTGATCCCAGGACCCTGAGATCATGACCCGAGCCAAAGGCAGCAGCTTAACCCACTGAGCCACCCAGGCGCCTGGTAGTTCTTTTTCTTAATATTTTGAGAAGCTGCCATACTTTTTTTTTTTAATAGCCTTTGTACCATTTTACATTCCCACCAACAAAAGTACACACATCCTCATTAACATTTTGGGGGTTTTGTGGTTATTTTTGTTGGTAAGCATCTGAATGTGTATGAGGTTTTTAAAACTCTTGATAAACTTCTAAGACGGCAGCATTTACTTCCTTTTATGTGTTGTATAGGGCAATCTTTTCCCAATGTTTTTCCATTAAAAACCATTTGAACATCATTTTTGTGTTTCAGGGTTTTTTTGCTTCTCTTTTTGTTTTTGTTTTTTTAGGATATATTCTTAGATACAAAATAAATGGGTCAAAGGGTCTATAATTTTTGAAGTTTTTTGTAAATACTACCTCAAGAAAGGTTTTTCCAGTTGACACTGAATCAAGGTATTAAAGCTTCTTTTCATTTCACACATGTTTATGTTGAGTATTATCTTACAGTTATCTGTGACTGAACAACTGGCCAATGCTGTCACATTGTATTTTAATTTGCATCTTAGATACTTGTTGAGTAGAACTTTTTTCTCCAGATCATTTGTACTTTTTTCATTCTCAAATGGCCTGCTTGTCCATTTACCTGTTTAAATCTCAGTGTTTTAAATAGATCGTACAAAATTAATTACCAGTGCAAATATGAAGCTACCAGAACTTTACATAAATGTGGTAAATGATCAAGGAAACCCTTAGAAGGAAACTTATGAGAGTTTCAGGCACATTTAAAATGAACTAAAATATTTATTTGTGATTAAGAGTGTCTGGCTGTAGACCTGCATAATTAGTTATTTTAACAAGCCCTTTCCTCATTATGTGAAGGAAAACCTTAGGTCAGCTTCTGTCATTTTATGGCTAATTTGCTTTTCCTAGAGTTTGCCTCAGTTGTTTCATCACTGTCTGTGCTTTTGCTGCTGAGAGTGAGGCTCTGCTACAGAGAAGGCACTTCTAAAGGCAGAGAGGACAAGCACATGATCTGTAGTTTTTCCATTGGACTGAACATGTTTGGAAGAATAGGAGGTAGAACAATGAAATAATCCAAATATTATGAGGGAGGCAGAAGTTTATATTAGAGTGGTTTATGTGATAAAAGAAACGTTATATCCAGTACTACTTTTTGTTTATAAATGGTATTGTAAAATAGATATTTGAATGCTTAGCTAAAATATTTAAGGCAATTTGCTTGTACAGCGCTCAATATTATGAAAATGCGGTATTTAGCACAGTCCAGTTATTTTCATGTCAGTGTGTCATAAGTCCATATTGTAGGGGAAATGAATTTTCTCCTACCCTAAGTGTTCTAGGTCTGTTCTAATTTAAACAGAAAATAATCCTCTTCTAAGCAGAGAGAGACGTTCATGCTAAAACTAATTTCAGATGATTATGGTAGCCTAGTGATAGAATATAATGCAGTGTCTACCAGCATACTTTAGAGAAGACAACTTAGTGTTATTATGGCTCTGTTCACAATATTTGTTTATTTATTATTTATTTATTTCTGGGACTCTGTTTTGAGGCACTGTGGCTGTCTGTCTTCCTTTAAGAAGTAAATTGAAGAATGTATCCCATGGAGCTTTCTAGAAAGGCAAGTGTTGAAAGTGTTGTGCATTTGAGAGACATGATCTGACCCAGTGGTGTTTGACCCAGAGACCTTTGAGAGGATTCTCTGGAGTAAGGGTCCAAGATCCTGAGAAGGCTCCTTTTGCATTCTCTCTGAAACATCAATTTATATCTTTCTCACCTGGAAGAGTGGCTATTTCTCCCCAGTGTATTTGTTAGTTCCTTGGCACCATTCAAATCGCAAATGGTTTGATTCATTGTAAGAATCAACTGATAGACCAGAATTTCCAAGAGTACCAAATGCCTTAGTAAGTAGAGATCAGATACTGTTCACACATTCTGTGGACAGATGACAACTCCAATGCAAAATGGACCATGACATATTTTATCTTAATTTTCTATAACACTTTCTTGGTTTGCAATGGTAAAATCTTACAGGAAACAGAAGAGATTATAAAGTTTTATTCTGTGGCAGATAAAGTTCTGGATTAGTCAAACATACTTTTTTTTTTTTTTAAAGATTTTATTATTTGACAGAGAGAAATCACAAGTAGATGGAGAGGCAGGCAGAGAGAGAGAAAACATACTTATTAGTGGTAAAGAGTTCCATATTATTTTATGAGTTTACTAAAAGAATTGATTTAAGAAATATAAAATGCTGCTCTGTCATTTTTTTTTAAAGATTTTATTTATTTATTTGACAGAGAGAGATCACAAGTAGGCAGAGAGGCAAGCAGAGAGAGAGAGAGGAGGAAGCAGGCTCCCTGCCGAGCAGAGAGCCCAATGCAGAGATCCCAGAACCCTGAGATCATGACCCGAGCTGAAGGCAGAAGTTCAACCCACTGAGCCACCCAGGCGCCCCTGCTCTGTCATTTTTTGATCTAGCCAGTCCCTGATAACTCTTATTATAAAAGTTTTAGGTAGAATATATGACTGATGGAGTCACATTTTATAACTTTATGTAGGTTTCATTATTTAAAGGAGCTGGTCCTAAGTAGGTCAAGCTTTGACAGTTTGTAAAATATAACATCATTAATTTTCTACTGAGATTGGCAACTATTATTTGGTTTGTTTATTTATTATTTGGTTTAAGAACTGAGATTTTTATTTTTATTTTTATTTTTTTTATTTTTTTTTTTTTAAGATTTTATTTATTTATTTGACAGAGAGATCACAAGTCGGCGGAGAGTCAGGCAGAGAGAGAGAGAGAGAAGCAGGCTCCCGCTGAGCAAAGAGCCCGATGCGGGGCTCGATCCCAGGACACTGAGATCATGACCTGAGCCGAAGGCAGCGGCTTAATCCACTGAGCCACCCAGGCGCCCCAAGAACTGAGATTTTTAAATGTGTAATTTACCTTCTTCTATTGAGGAGACATTTTTATTTGATTTGATTACTGTTATTGTTAAAAAAGATTTTATTCTTTTAAGTATTCTCTATACCCAATATTTGGCTTGAACGCACAACCCCAAAGCAAGAGTTGCATGCTATGTTGACTGACCCAGCCGCGTGCCCCTTGAAGAAACCTTTCTAATAACCTTGGCTTAAAAGGGACAAAGGATATGTCCATTTTATGGCAACAACACTAGAGTTTATTTAGTACAGTCATCTAGTTGAGAGGCATGAACTTTTTTGAAGTGAAAAAATTTTTTTATAGTATCGAATAGAAAGCCCTTATACTGTATTAGGAGAACTAATACAAGTAATTAAATCAAGATTTCAAACCACACATTATTACAGAAACTCTCCGTAGGGGAATGCAAACTCTTTTGCCTACTGTCTACTTGTGTGACTTTGGCCAACATTCTCTTGGGCTTCAGTTTCCTCAGAAGTAAAGTGGCGAGGCTTGAATTAGCTCACCAGTTCTGTGACAGTTCTGTTCTCTCTAGTGGTTTTGAAAAGAGTATAGCATTCACTGTCTTGAGTTGACCCTGGTGTTCTGCATCAGAAGTCAGGATTGACTCCTTTTTAGAGCTAACAAATTGTTATGTGGGATAAGTAATTTGCCTAGTAATACATTTAGTATAATGACAGAATCAGAGAGTTCAGGTCTCCACTAACCTCTTAGAGATGCCTATTTGACACAGTCTGTCACATACCCATGTCCTTCCCTCCACTTCCTATCCCCTACACAGCTGTGGCAGACATATTTACCTAATGCTTATCTAATGTGACATTTCTTTCCTAATCAGCCTGGACATGGCCTCAGAGCCCTTCTTGAAGCAATATTCTAATAACCATAACTAATAGACAATGAAACCAGTTTGACATGATAGGTAGTAGAATCTTTAAAATAAAAAGGTCACTGAAGGTGTGTTTTTTGTTTTTTTAAGGAGATTTACTTGTTTGATTCAAGTGGAATATTATGGCTTTCTCTTTAGCAGGGGTTCCCAATGTGATGATTCCTTTTTAATTTAAAAAACTTCTGGATTCCCACATGACCATGAACTCAATAACCCTTTAAATGAGTTTGTTTCGTTAGTCCCAACACATAGATTCACTTGGAAAAATGAACATGCATATCCGTGTGAGACATTTACATGTTTATGAATTATTACCTTTGTCCCTCCCTACCCCATCCCCAGCCATCAAGAGTCAGGCATTAGAAACTGTTACTCTACCACTTTGTCTTTTGTCTTTTTATTTTTCTTGGTTTCAATTTAAGTATATTTTTTCAAGATTTTGTTCATGAGAGAGAATAAGAGACAGAGAGCGAGCACAAGCAGGGGGAGGGGCAAAAGGAGAGGGAGTAGCAGACTCCCTGCCGAGCAGGGAGCCCTATTCAGGGCTCCATGCCAGGACTCTGGGATCATGACCTGAGCTGAAGGCTGACGCTTAACTGACTGAGCCACCTCTGGGGCTTCTCAGTTTACATTTTTAAAGTAGGATTGAGTTTTTGTTTTTTAGCGATCTCATCAGTTGTTTTATACTATGTACCATGCAGTCCCAATTCCAGGAGATGCCTTGGGGAGAGTCCGCCATCTCCACACCCCTTCAGCTCTAACCCGCTTGTTTACTTAAAACTTCTATATATTGGGATCCTCCGTGGGATTTCATTTGGATGAAGGGTTTCACAGCTTAAAAAAAATTGAAAAGCCCTCATAATCTCACGTTCCCATTTTACACAGAGTGTTTTGGAGTTACCTGTAAACGCTGGCGCCAGGATGAGGACCCCGATTGTCCCACTTGCAGGCCACTCTTCATCCCCCTGCCTGAGCTGCTATTCATAGGAGCAGTGGAAGTTGTAAACCGATACCACTGCCTGCTGGGAGTGGAGCACATACTCATATGGAAAGAAAAATTGTTTACATTGTAATACCAGGGGAGGGACAAATCTGTTTCCACCCTTGAATACAAGGTTATGTGGTATACATATTTGTAAATGTTTGTCTTGTTTGGGTGTGGGCTTCTCTAACTATTTGGGGTGGGTGGAGGGATGGTGAAGCTTTTTTTTAAATGTTATTTTAAAACAGTGAAGAGCGATGTGGTAAGCAGAGGATTTGCTTCCCTTCTCTTTTCTCCCAGTGCTGTGCTCCTTTCCTGCTGTGTTTGGGGGGCATGCTTTACCTTGTCTTGATTTTAAGCACTGTCCAAGCAGAGTCTTTGGTATCTTTCTTAGATTTTTGCCATCAGTCCAAGGACAACCTAAGTTCAGGGCTCATTTCTCTGCAGTGGTCCTCTTCCATGATCAAATCAACATGCCCTAGAGACACCAGCCACATAGGCTGCTCAACAGACCCGACCTGGGCTACGCTTTTCAGTCTGGGGGTATTAGCGCAAAACTGAAAGTTCCCCTGAAGCCCGCCATGATTTCTAGGAGTTGCTGTCCTTGTTGACCTTGGCTGTTTAGGGCTGTCAGCGATCCAGGTTAACTGGAATGAGTGTCTGGTGACCTATGGCTATGCTGACTGCTCCCACAGATCCTGGACAGGCCTCTTGCTTCCTCACCCTCCCAGAAAGGTCCTCACCTCTCTTATGGAGACGCTTTTCTTTTCACTGCGGCAATGCCAAATACCTCACTTGGGCCAGTAAGTTTCAACCTCTTTCTTTCCCATATGTTTCAGCAGATACAATGATGGGCAAGGGAAAGGACTTTCTCGGGCTTGGCTCACGTTTTACTGAAGCAGTGGAGCGAAAAGTTAGGAAAGAAAGGAAAGAGAAAAAAAGGAACGGAAGAGAATGTTTCATGGAAAACCGACTATTAGGTAATTAAGCAGTAGTTTTTGCTCCTAATCGCAAAGCTGAGATGTAGAGGAAGTTTGGGGAACTTCATGGAAGACTTTCCATGAAATTCCAGTAGGAATTTCTTGCCATTTTCCACATGGCAGTTGCAACAACTGTCTGCAGCCTCTTCCTCTCGTCCTTCAGCTCTCCAACAGTCTCTCTTCTTTCAGAATGAATTAGGATGGCAAATTACAGGCTCTTTGTCCACTAAGGAGAGACTCTGAGAGCTTTAGTGACTTTAGCACATCACCCTCAGGGCTGCTCTAGAGAAAGACTTTCTGAGTTCCCTTCTAGGGCAGAAGCTTGGTGAGTCACTCAAGTTTGAAGGGCCCTTCAAGTGTGTATGGACTTAAGTTGCTTGGAATATTTCACTAGCCGTAACTTAAGTGTTCTTCCAAAGGCAAGTAAAGAACCGGGAGGTGTTAAAATGGCAACCACTCATCTCCTTGTCATTGGAATTCTTAATTAGTTTGCCATAATTGAACCAGAGTGACTGGTAAAAAGGGTGAGAGTATTATCACGAGGATTATTCCTCAGACCCTTTTTATAAAAGGCATCCCTAGAGGGGCACCTGGGCGGCTCAGTTGCTTAAATGTGAGTGAGACTCTTGATTTCGGCTGGTGGGGGCGATCTCAGGGTCCTGGGATCCAGGCCTGGGGCTCATGCTGGATGTGGAACCTGCTTCAGATTCTCTCTCCCTCTCTCTGTACTCCATCTCCCCCAACCCTGCATCTGTGTGCTCTCTTTAAAAATAAAAAAAAAGGGACGCCTGGGTGGCTCAGTTGGTTGAGCAGCTGCCTTCGGCTCAGGTCATGATCCCAGCGTCCTGGGATCGAGTCCCACATTGGGCTCCTTGCTCAGCAGGGAGCCTGCTTCTCCCTCTGCCTCTGCCTGCCATTCTGTCTGCCTGTGCTCGCTCTCTCCCTCTCTCTCTCTGATAAATAAATAAAATCTTTAAAAAAAAAAAAAAGAATAAAAGGCATCTCTAGAAATCTGAGTAGGATCTATACTCTAGTTAACTGTAATGTGTCAATATTAATTTCCTGGTTTTGAGAATGTATCATAGTTACAGAAGATACTACCAGTGGGGGAAGCAGGGAATTTTTCTGTACGTTTTGTGGATTTTTTTTTTTTTTTTTTTTTTGCAATTTCTTATAGTCTGTGATTATGACAAGGTAAAAAAACAAAACAAAACAAAAAACCAACAACAAAAAAACCCCTTGAGAACAATTATCCTTCCAGGTGAGACATTTCAGGTCTGACTCCGTTTGCTTCTTGATTTCCATCCTTGCTTCTTCCCTTCCTCCTTTCCTTTATTGATAAGATACATTTCACATATATAAGTCCTGTGTTTCAGAGCAGATCTGTTTTTCTCCCTGTTCATGGGCTTATTCGGAATTGTGCAACCATCCCCACCGTCTAATCCTTGAACATTTTCTTTCTTTTCAGTTGTTTCAAGTCTATGGCCCTATCGCCCTGAATGCGCCCGATCTCGTCAATTGTTTCAAAAAGTTTTGTGTTTACTTAAGTAGTTTCAACACCCAACATGGGGCTCTAACTCATGACTCTAAGATCAAGAGTTGCATGCTTTTCTGACTGAGCCAACGAGGCCCCTCTAATCCTAGGACATATTCAGCTCTCCAGAAAGGAACTTCATGGGCATTAGCAGTCATCCATGGTGACATCCATCATCGTCCTTGTGCTCCCATTTTCAGTCTCATCCTCTTCTCCATCCCAGGCAGCCACGAGTCTGCTTTCTCTGTGTGGATTGGCCTGTTCTGGGCATTTAATGTAGATGGAGTCATACAATATGCGGCCTTCTGTGATGGGCTTCTTTCACTTAGAATAATGTTGTCAAAAGTTCATCTGTGTCGTAGCATGTATCAGTACAACAGTTCTTTGTGTTGTTGCCAAATAATATTTCATTTTATGGATATACCACATTTTGTTTATTTGTGGAGATTGTGGTCATTTCCATTGTTTTGTCATTATGAAGAACGCTGCTATCACTATTGTGTACAGGTTTTTGCGTGAACATATGTTTTCAGTTTTCTTGGGTAAATATCTAAGTATAGAATTGCTGGGTCATATGGAGACTCTATGTTTAACATTTGAGGAACTGCCAAATTGTTTTCTGAAGTGGCTGTACCGTTTTATCGTTTTATATTTCCATCAGCAATGAATGAGGGTTCCAATTTCTTTACATCTCAGGTGTTTCTTAAATACCATATTTTTGTTGTGTTTGCAGAATGCTTCCTCTTGTCTTGGTGGGTATGGGATCAGGGAGATGAGTGATAATTTTGGAGGAAATGAAACAAATGAAAATGAAATAAATTATTTTCAGATTGGCTCAGTGTAGTTCTGGAAACCTTTCAGCCCTGAGCCTACAAACCTTCCTGTTTGACTGGATATGACATTACCAGGAATTTTACTTTCCTGCTTTTATTCTCCCTAAGGAGAAAAAAGAAATATGTCTTTTCCTCAGCTAGACATGGAGGGTTCAAACAAACATAAAAGACCCCTGAGTTATTAACAATTCCACGGGAACATGTACTTGGTTTATGCCCAGAATAGTTTTTCTCCAATCACTCTCTTGGTGCTTCCTCTGTGCTGCTCTCCACCAGAGCGTAACATAAGAGCTGAATCAAGGTTTGTTCAGTCGGTGTTTGGAAAAGAGACGGTGACTGGATGCTGGTCAGCTGGCTCAGGGCCGTTGGCAGGCCTGGCCTAGACCATGGTTTTTGCAGGCCGCAGCATCTCAGGCTTATTACAGGCCTGCACACGGCAATGGTTGCGTGTACCATGTTCATAGTCCACCATGGCCTTGAACAGGCAAGTTCAGAGATCCTGGAAGTGGCCCAGGACACCAGCCAAAGGCAAGATCCCAGATCCTTTGCTCTGTGTGGGACCTGGGGAGTAGGCAGGGAAGGGAACAATGAGAAATGGAGAAATGAATTGTCGTCTCTTTGTCCTGGTACATAGCTCTAACTCCCACTAACTTCTGGTTACTTTGGGTTATGTATTGGCAGTGAGAAGTCAGATTACTGTAGTGGAGAAGGCCTGCCTCTGATGACTGCTCTTTTTGCATTCCCTCATTTTTATTCTCACAAGATAGAACTTTATGAATGATGTTTGCGAACATAGATTGCCTCTAGATTTTCATTCCTACAGCCAGTGTGAGCCTCTTTCACTCGTCTTGTGACACAGGGAGGGTCTGGAAGGCGAGTGTTGGTCCCTGGGGCTTCACCAACCCTGTTTTAGCTGGTCTGCTCCTCTGAGCATTGTCTAGTCATACCTCCTGTGACTTGCCAGAATCCCTCCCTGAAATGACCTGCTCAAATCAGGACAGGACCTCATGTTCCTATCTGCTCTCCATTAAGAACTGCCCATCTCATGCACATACATTCAGGTCCTGTGTTAGCTCTATCACGTCACTATTTTGCTTTCATTAAAGTGAAGTGTGTGTGAGTGGGTGATTTTTGGACAGCTGCCTATGTATTACATCCTTGCAGATTGCCTATGCATTTTATTACATCTGTATGTCCTAGATTAGGCCCCCTCAAAAAAAGATTTTAAGTACAACTATTTCAAGGGTCAATATCACATCGCCGTGAAGTATTTATTGGTAAACTTTAGAGTAGCAGTTGATGTGTTTTTTTGTTAGCTATGCCTCTATGAAATTTCTGTAATAATCTGTATATTTGGGTTAATTACTTTATTGGAACTGCAAAGAGTTTAATTCTAAATATATACATACACATACATAAATATATACACATGTATACATAAATATATAAACATACATTTCTTTTGACTTATTATGGTCCAGCCATGCTTTGACTGGATTGAGAGTTCATAATGCCTTCTCATTCTCCCCCCAAATTGGAGTTTCCTGCAGTTTAAACATTTTTTGAGCATTTGTTCATCTGACATTATGTTTGACCTGGTTTTGGGAGAAAGAGAACTGTCTGAAAAAGGCTGGTTCTCCTGCGGGTGGGGCTTAATCTGTACCTGTGCCTTTTTTGTCACTGGCCACAGTGAACTCAAAGATGCAGCCTGTCTGACCTGCCAGGTCTCAGGCCTGGCTTCCTGTGAGTGTCTGTTAACTGATTTCTGAGGCATCAGTCACCGTAACACTTCATACAGCTACCTTCAACTTGAGTACCGGAGTGGATTTACCTACATTACAGTTTCTTCAATATAAGGCCAGTATTATTTGATAAAGGAAAATCATCCTCTCATCTCTTTGTGGGATTTTCACCTTTAATGGGCTTCTGAATATATCAGTGTGGTTTGTGACTGACATTACGAGAAGTCTGAGATTTGATTCTTCTAAATAAAACATGTCCTACACAGTCCAAAATGGTAGCAACTAGTCATCTGGGGCATTTAAATTATAATTAGTTAAAATTTAAAAGTTGAGTCTGTCATTCTTACTAGCCACATTTCAGACCTTCGTTAGCCACATATGGCTGGTGGCTATTCTCCTGGACTGTGCAGAGATAGAGCGTGTCAGCACAGACTAGGGTGATTCTCAACTTTTCTCTCTCCCATAAAGTCCAAGCAAGACATTAACCACAGCAAAGAGAAAGCTTTGCTTAGGTGAATTTAAGTGCTGGTAAATTGCTGCTGTCTATTCCTAGCCTAAATGTGAGAGGTAACAGGATGTGTCATTCATGCTTCAGTTGTTTCTGGGCAGTGTTTCCTTGCTATGGTTCAGTTTCCAAAGGGCTGTGAATGTCTAGTAATCAGAATCGCTCATATTCCAATGCATGTTAGACATTCTGAAACAGTATAAATAATTACTATCTACATCCCTTCCATTAGAACTGGTACTTCTAGAGGCTCCTGGCTGGCTCAGTGTGTAGAGCATGGCACCCTTGATTTCTGCGTTGTAAGTTTGAGCTCCACATTCAGTATAGAGATTACTTTAAAATAACATCTTTAATTAATTAATTAAAATAACATCCTTCAAACAAACAAACAAACAAAAAACCTGATACCTCTAATTCCATCATCCAGGAGTGAGATGAGGGTAAAGTAAAATTTTACTTGACTTTTGGGAGGTTAGGTTTCATTTTGGTTTAAATTTATGTCTATTGACTTTTAGTTCTTTGGAGTTACTTTTAAGACTGGATATTTGTTAACTATATTTACTTACCTTGAAATTTGTATCCACACGTTATAAATTTATGAACAGAAGAATTAGGCACAAGTCTTCTACTCCCTCACCCTACCGCAAGTGACTGTTAAGTTGGTGCTTTTGTGTAACTGACATCCAAGGACTGAGTACATACATGCTATAGAACATAGGCACACAATGTGTTAGCTCTCCAGGAAGATTCTGGTAAATGGACAGAGTAGTGGCAATTAACTGAAAGACCTTTCCTAGCCAATGTAAGCATTCTTTCTTTGACTTCAGTACCTTGAATAATTCTCAGTGGCTTAAGGATTGTGTTCTTTCTAATGTGGGCATTTGGTGGTGATGGTGTGTACATCAAAATTATATCTAAATTCCTCTTAGGTGAGGGGTGTGATACTGAAGAGGAATTTAACACTCTCTCTTGCCAGGACCCAACCTCTCTCCAACACCGTCAAAGTGTATCTTCAGAAACCTTGTAGGTGAGGTTGTATGAAATTTTTTTTTTTAATAAATGATATTTTCCTGGGGGCTGGAAAAAACTCCATAGCAATTAGCCATTTGTTGGCATAACTGCCTGGGAAAATCATTGCCATGCTGTGATGTGATTATTCTGGTTCTTGTTCTCTGCTGTCTTCTGGGACAGGCAAGAGGACTTTTTATTCTTGTTCAGCACTTCAAGAAGCAGCTTTTATATTCTCTCTTTCATGAACAATCACTCATTTTCTTTATTCTTTTATTATGTTTTACGCCTGCTTAGAATTGGTAGTGCCTTTTTTTTAAGCCCATGGTAAATTTATATGTAAACTATGATAAAATACTCTGTCCTCCAAGAGTAAAACCTGGGATAAAGTCTAGAAAATTGGAATTTCTGCCTTTCAGAGCTGGATTTTAGGTCTAGTAAAAAATTAGTGTCAACTGCTTTCATATGTTCATGAACATATAAACACATAATGTTTAGTTCGAACATGAACTTGGCTCTCATGTGTTCTGATTCATTGAGTGCTTACTCTGGCTTCTTGTTCTCAAGGTCCTGCTTCTCTAGTATTCCTTAGGTGTCTGCTCCTCTGCCTCAGGGACTGTTGTACTATATCTAGCCATGCTTTTATTGATTTTTAACTGTGATTTAATACCTTGCTCCAAATGCATACATTTACCTTGGCTGGGTGCTAGCCATAGATTGTCTTTGGACCCAAGTGTGATTCCTGCTATGGATGTAACTGCTTTTTGAAAACACACATTTTCCGGAATGACATCTATATTACTCATCTTTGAGCCACATTGTAAAGTATTGTCTTGGATTTAGTTCTTGATTTTAAGCATTTGATCCACATTTCAGGCCCTCTCCTGTGATTTTGTTTTACCAGAAGCTTTTGGCAGGAGATAGAATGATCTGGGGGAGAGATCCATGGAAGTCAGGGAATCAATAGCTCTGTTCTCTGGACATCATAGAACTTAACTAAATTTTAAGCTCCTGAAAGGCAAGGGCAGTATATGTACTACCTGTACTTAATCTGTAAGTATTTAATCTATAGTACTTAACCTATAATTGGCTGATTGATTAACTCTAGAGCAAATGTGCTCAGTGTGTTGTTGTTTTTTTTTTTAAATTTGTTTTTCATTTTCGTTAACATTTAAGGTGCTAAATTGAATATTCTATCTTAAAGATGTTTGCCTAGTTTTGAACAATGATCTGGTTCATGGTTTCTTTGTTAAGCACACTCATTGTTTCCAATTATACTTACTGTGAGTCTATTAATGATAATTAATACTTTTATGATGAAGTTAAAAAATCAAATATAGTTAATGAAGCAACACTGATGAAACCGTTTTTTCCTCTAATACTGTATAGGACGTGGCTGTCTCATTCTTTGCCATTCATTGCTTCCCCTCTCCACCTTATTCCACAGATTTGCTTAGCCTCATTTCTTTCATTACCAGTGAGGACCCCTAAGACCAAATGCAGTGGCTTTAGGATTCTGGATTCATCATGGTGTGCAGGAGAGTGCGGTGTTTGGTGGGCAGACAGCTTGGTTTGAGCCTGTTGTGGGCCAGCTTCATAGAGAAGCCACCAAGTAGGACCAATGGTGCTACTTCCTTATTCTTTTTCTTTTAGCTGATGCATCAGAAGTATTTTGATTGTAAGCAAGAGAAACTAAATTTAAACAAAAAAGGAAAAAAAAAAGTTGCCTGAAGAATATGAGGTGGGCCTTGTACCTGTAAGAAAGCTGGAGAGCACTGGTACTTCTAGAGATTTAGAATTCCAAGGAGAAAGTCTGATTGCCTATCCCAGGTCTTTGTTCAGCACTGGCACATTTTTGGCATGGTTGGAGGGGTAGGGAGTGTGACCCCAAGCATGCAAGGAATAGGGGTAGGTGATTCCCTATAAAATCCATATGCTAGGCATGAAAAAACAATACTAGATTGCAACAGGATTCTCAGTTCTCTGAAATGGTGGGGGGGGGAGAGCACTTAACATGATTTTAACCATGTATCTGCTAGCTTAGGTTAAATCCCCCTTTTGCTAACAAGAGAAATAGAAGTTGAGAGAGATCAAAGAAGGAAATATTGTCATTAGATTGGGAGGCATTGTCCTAAAAATACAATATGGGGCGCTTTCCCTAGAATCTAGGAGTGGGCCTTGGTACTCAATAGCCCTAGTGACCCGGATCATTTTCGGGAGCACTGTGTGTCACCATGTGGGTGGTGCTGCCCAGCTCCACTAACAGAAAGTACAGCATGAGTGGTGCCCCAGAGTTATACAAAGTCATGGTCTCCGGTCAGGTTTCTGTCCGATTCTTCTCTCACTTCTATATTTTCATAAAAAGTGTTCAGCATAGGTCCACTGTTTCCAGTTAAACAACTAACAACTCTTGAGTCAAAATACTCAGTTCTGCATGGTTTAATTAATACATGGTATGCCTTTAAAATAATTCTCTTATGTTCTAATTTTAGCTTCTGATTCTTTATACAGACTCTATTGCAAATACAGTGGGTACTTTAGAAAGTGAACCACCATATAGAAATGGGTTTATGTATGAGCAGGAAAGGTGTGGTGTACCTTTCATTTCCTTCCTTCTGTCCCACACTCCTAAAAATGTGCATTCAGTGAAAGAGGGGCAAGTCTCCAACTCTCATTCCATTATAGACTACCTATGTAGGTCACCTTCTTCTTTTCTTACATTGTTTAGCTGAGACAACTGGCCATGAGATTATGAGAACTACGTTTGTGTGAAGATCCTAAAGGACTTGTTTGGGATGGCTAGGTATCAGAAGTGTGATTTGCAAGTTTAATCTGTCACAACTCTGAACATCCCTGTAAGTGTTCATGTTCAAAAAGAGGGGGAGGGTTCGGATGTGGGCCTGGATTTTTGGGACAGGTTATCTGTAACCACATCCTTATGTAGATTTCCATGGTGTCTCAAACCAGATCTGGTGCTCCTGAACATGATTAGGAGAAATTGTTTGCCCTATAAGTTCCTACACTAAACCTTGACTCTTCTTGAGGGCAGGGATGGGTTCTTGTTTTCTGTCCTACCATCACTGCTGGGCACCCATACGCATGCCCAGGACTATTGAATGAGTGGTACTTATAGCTCCAAAGGTAGGCTGTCACTGTATACTTGGTGACTTCTTAGGCCCAGTCATTACCACCAGGCTCTATCTTTGCTTTGTCCTGAAATAATCAAGGTGGGACTATTGTTCCCATGTGACCAAAGGAGCATACTATTATGCCTAATCCGCTCTTATATAGTGAAAAGGGATCCTTTGGTAATCCATTTCTTTAATTTTTGCACTACCATTGTAGTTCTATAATTTTAAGTAGTGTGGCAAAAAGAAGTAAGACTGTCTTTTTCTACCTTCCATTGGGGAAAGATTGACCTCAGCTGGACGCAGTGTGGAGCATAGAATCTGGTTACTAGTAGATACCCTTTAAATATTTTTCGAAGAAGTGCTGGAATTATATATGTCAACCTGTAAGTTGTGTGTTTTGTTTATTTTTAACATCACTTTTTTTTGTTTGTTTGTTTGATTAATTTTAAGGGCGGGGGGGAAATACCCTAGGCAGTGATACTGAAATCTTTTAAATTTGTGACATGACAGGAAAATGTAACCACAGTGTCAACATTCTGTCGTCTTTTATTCATCTTTCTTTATGGAAAAAAAAAATTACAGTGGTTCTCACACAATTCCAAGGATTTAATGTTTCCCATGATATAAGTTAGATACTAAGATGTTTTACCTAAGGATAGTATCAGCTTCTCATAGAATTTAGAAATGACATTCTTGCCCATTATTTTCCTTTGTGTTCCCCTGCCCCCGAGAAAACTAAAGGAAGGAGAAATTGATTTTTTACTACTGGTTGATTATGGTTGAGAGCCTCACTTGACTTGATAATATCTGGAAATTCACTTAATTCAAACTGTTTGTCTTCCCACACATTTCAAATGAACACTAACAGGAAAATACCTCTGTAAAAGCAGAAGGGTTATTTTTAGATTGTGCTCCTATATTTGGGCTTCATTACTCAGGTTTTTTCCCCCTAGGATCAGGGTCATATTTATGTGCGCTGTGCTTGATGGCTTTTCCTTACTCTTGTCTTTACTCCAGAACCACCTGGAGGCCAGCACACTCAGTACTCATGTCATTTGGCAATCTGAATAAATCCTGTCTTCCTTGCCTGCCTTTTCCCACTGTCCTTCCCCTAAGTGTTGTAGATCAAAAGGTCACTTTGTTTTAGACTCCACTCTGGTTTTAAGTAATTTATTTCTTCTTGTTACAGATGGCAGTGCGTTGGTAGAATGAATACTCTCCACTTTTCTCCTCTGAATTTTAAAACATCTTAATTTTTTAAAAGTTCTGTTATATTTAGAAAATGTTAGAGGAGTCATCTAGTAAGATTTTTTTAAAAAATGAAGGTTGGATTATGAGTATTGTAGCTGTGATGAGCCAGCAAGTATTGAAACTAAGAAGCATTTATTAGTGGACTGATGTGAAAAATTCCTCCCAGGGTATTTCTTTGGTTTATGCCATTTTGTCACTTGACACGTCAGCTTGACACGTCAGCTGTGGCAGTCACTGATTTAGCATGTTTAGTAATGGCACTCTTGGTTCTCACTGAATAGAGGATGCTTTCTGTAGTTTGTTTTCCATTATATTTGGAAGAAATCTTCCTGACACCAGTGTATCATTTAGCTTTCGATTTTGGTGAGTTGTAGGTTTGATTTTTGTGAATTTGATTTTGAAACTCACTTTCCATGGCTCCAAAGGGAGGTTAAACCAAGAATACAAAACATGCAAATAAGATGAAAAGGAAGACCCATGTTTACTTGTGACCACTCCTGGCTCTTTGTATATTCATTCTGTTCTCAATTTGAAGTAAATAAAATAGAAAGATTTCACTTTTTTTTTTTTTTAACCTTATAATGGGTCAACAGTAATAGTCATAGGTTCTAGAAAGTTGGTAAGAGTAAGTTTGCATAAAAGCTGCTTGATTAAAATTCTTGGTTAAAACTCAAAGGAAGGAGGCTTAACGCCACCATGTGGGTCAGCTTCTGTTCTTAGAAAATCCTCAGAAACCCTTCAGCAAAGCCATGGCTCTGGATGGTGGTTTCCATCCTGAGGGGTGGTGGACATGACTATTTTCCTGCCTATAAATAGTTCACTAGGTTGAAATGAATGTCAAATAAGTTTCTGTCCCCAACCCCCATTTTAATAGTAGAATATATGAGATAATGGAACAGCATTGGGGTAAATTCAGTGCTGTCAGCTTACTGGTATAAAAGCCTTAGTGATTTAGAAATTTAAGGCCCATCATTAATTCTCTTTCCTTTGCAAATGGAATTTCAGCTGAGATGGATGAGGCAAACCACATGACAAATCCATTATTTCTCTGTGAAAAAGCAGGTATCTGGATGGGCCTTTTACTGCTTCCTTACAAACAGGTCCAGTGAGGGCCATAGTGGAACTAGACTTAGGTAGCCTTTGTCAATTGGAAGTCTGACTGGGGCAGTACAGTAACTGGTATGACTGGAAGTAAAAGCAAGCACGGTGGTGGTGGTGACAAAGATGACAACATGGGGTTGAGAGGACTTTTTTTTTCAGATAGGGGTTCCTTACCCAGGGAGGTAGTAGTGTTCCATGGGGTAACATGGAGCCTCTTCCTGGGCTTGCGTTTCTTTCTATTCAAGCAAATACACATTCACAAAACAAAACAGATATTAAATTGACCAGAGACTCCAAGTCATGTGAATTTAAGCAACATTATTCTATGATATGTGGGACTCCTTCCGTCATCCTGTTGACAGAATTAAAAGTTTTTTCTCTTAAACAGCTGTACACTTGCTGTCAGCATGTCTTTTGCTGTTTATAATGATGTTGAGGTTAAGACAGATCAAATTTAAATGTTCCTATCAGGTAGGTAATATGACCTAGCATGGGAAGGAAAGCAGTTGTTCATTTTGCATATTAAACGTACAAGAATATTCATGTCCATTTATCTCCCATTTTTCTTTGGACATGTGGCTCACTATCTTCTATTTCCCAATTTTGATGGAAATGCAAGCCCAAGAATTATTGACCTTCCTCCAAATTTTTCTATAAGGAAAAAAAAAGAAAAGGAGAGAGCAAACAATAATGATGAAAAATGGAAGCTGACTCCTAGCCTTGGTGTTGGAAAAAGAGTAGGCAGTGCTGGGACGATGGCAGACTGTGCATCAAATTGTCATTGCTTGGGAATGAAAGTTCTGAGTTAATAAGATGTCCAACTACTAGGCAATTAATAAAACTACATTTTAAGACATTATTTTTTAAAGAGACTGTTTGGTCTAGTGGTTAAGAGTTTGGCTTTGGAACCAGACGGCCAGAGTTCAAATCTCAGTTGTACCATTTATCCACTACGTGACCTTGAGCAATATACTTAATCTTTGAATCTTAGAGCCTCGCTGTAAAACAGGGCCAATTATAAAAAGCATATCATAGGACTTGATGAGATAGTTCATTAGAAGAACTCAGTGTCTGGCATATAGTAAGTGCTTAACAAACATTAGCTGCTACTATATTATTAGTCAGCACTGAGTAGGTCTAAGACAATGTGTTGGTGGACCACCGATATGCAGCTTCTGTTGCATATAGACTTTGGAGCCAGCCAGTTTTGGATCTAAGTGCTGCTTTTTACTAAATGAGTATTTTGGGGCAAATTATATAATTCCTGTGGGCATTTGTTTCTAATCAGTTGTTAAGTATGGCAAAATAGGATCTACGTCTGAGTTTAAGAGGATTCAGTAAAGTAAAGCATGTAAAGTGATTGGCGCATTTGATTAGTATATGATTTATTGAGCACCTAGTAAAGCCTGAAGGTTACTACTATTTTATCCCTGCTTTACAGGAGAGGAAACTGATTCTTTTGGGAAGTTGTGTGCTGGCTTTTTTCTGGCTTTGCTGTTGCTTGAAGGTTCACCCTTCAACATATTTTTCAACACTGATCTTCTCTAGCAGTTCAAGTCTGCTTATAAACATCCATACCCTATCTGTCCTCACACAGTGTTCACCAATGAGCGGGCTTGGCCTGCAGATCTGCGCAATGTCACGTCTTAGTGAAGGACAGTTGGTTGTCATACCTTCAGAATATCTTGTAACTACTCATTCTCCTAAAGGTAGTTGTTGACTAAGAGTCATGGTTTTATCAGAGCACCTGTATCTTGGCCTTTCTTCTGAATGCCCTTGACTTCTTTTATTTTTGGATCTAAAAATGGAAAATTGTCTTTTCAGATTCATGAATCCCCTAAAAAAATTGAAGAAGAAAGGGCATTAACAAAGGAGATGGATTTGGTGGCCATTCAGCAACATGTTGAAATTTTCTGCAGTGGAACAGTCCTCCGTTTACTCTAGACATGGCAAATCAAGCAATATGATGTATCTTTCCTAGCTTTCAAGGAATATTACACTTTGTCCAAACTAGCCAACTCCTTCAAAAGAATTCTGGTGGACATGCACACAGTTGGTTCTTGGAGGTGGCGAGGAGACAGACCTTATGTCATTGAATGAACAGCCTTGGCAGACTTAGGAAAATAGGCTTAATTATGCTTAATAGTGGGAAATTCTCTTTCTTAAAAAAAATCTCATTTGAAATGGTCACTTTATGTCTTTCCAATGAGTGGAGTAGTCAATCTTTTTTGGGAGGGGCGTTGTGCAGGGAGAAGAGGGTAATTACTTCCTTAGCAGAAACTGTCTCTTAACAAAGTGTTCTTTCTTGGGCTCCTAGGCATTTGAGCGTCGGGTAATTTTCAGCAGCTCAAAAGGAAGAAGCAGTGGCAAAATGAAGCTGCCAAAGCAATCCTTATACTATGATTAGATTTTTTTAAATTTAGTAGTGTTTTTTAATAGTTAAAGAACTGGAGATGGAAGTTTACTAGAAGCATGATTTTGCTTATTACTCATCACACATGGTCTGGCCCTTGCTGACCCCTTGACCTTACTACCTTGTGCCTCTTTCTCTTGTCCACTGTGTTTCAGGTACTTTAGTCACCTTTTTGTTTCTTGAGCAGGCCTAGCATTTCTTTCCCTTGAGCCTTTGGTATTCCTTGTGCCTGGGTAATCTTTTAGATCTTTGTATGTCTGGCTTTTCATCATTCAAATGTCCATTCCAGTGGCATCTCCTGAGCTGTCATCCTCATGATTTTGCATCTCCTGAAGAATTACTTCCCCTTCAGAGTCCTTGTCTGCTCTCTCCAAATACCCTGTTTTATCTATCTGGAATTACAGTTTTGTCTTGTTTGTCTGTCTCCTCCAAGATAAGACCTTCATGAAGATGGGGGCCTTCATCTTTCCAGTTCATTAATGGGTCTCCATCCCCTAGAACAGTTTCCAAAGATTAATTAATATATGCTGTGTATATATTTGTTAAATGAATGAATGAATTTATTTTGAATATAAGTGTTTTTGAAAGCATCCCCGAACACTTTTGTGTGTGTACTTAATATAGACCAGAGGTCAGTAGACTTTTTTATAAGGTGCTGCATAGTAAATGTTTTAGGTTTTCAGGACCAAAATATTTCTTTTTTTTTTTTTTTTTTTTTTTTTAAAGATTTTATTTATTTATTTGACAGAGAGAAATCACAAGTAGACGGAGAGGCAGGCAGAGAGAGAGAGGAAGGGAAGCAGGCTCCCTGCTGAGCAGAGAGCCCGATGCGGGACTCGATCCCAGGATCCCGAGATCATGACCTGAGCCGAAGGCAGCGGCTTAACCCACTGAGCCACCCAGGCGCCCAGGACCAAAATATTTCTGTGGCAACTACTCAGAAAGCAGGTACAGGCAGTCTGTAAACCTAGGTGTGGCTGTGACCCAGTAAAAGTTTACTTAAACAAACTGTTCGTGAGAGGTGGGGTGCCATATTTGGCTTTTAGGCTGTAGTTTGCCCACCTTTTATGTAGAGTCTATCCATTTTAACCTACACATTCTAGAATATATGTGAAAGAGTGAGGTTTGAAGAGTAGCTGTCTTAATTGGAGGCTCTGTATGTTCATTTGGTTTACAACTAAGAGAATATGAACATGAACATCTGTTCTTGTTCTTCTAGAGGAGAACATGTAATGAAACTTATTTGTAGCGTGACAGAAACGTTCCAAAAGAGACATCCCACAGAGGGTGAAATACATATTCAACACTGTTGCAGCAGAAAAATTGAGTACTGATCAAGCATTGCAGTGGAAATACCAGGAGAAATATTTAAGAGATTTGAAAATTGAAAAAGTTTATTTTGACCTCTCCTAGCTAACCTAGGCTAATAATAGGGTTTAGTTTAGCCTAAAGCAGCAAATTTAGGAAATGGAATGATCTGAAATTATGGCAAACTTTACATACTTTTCTTTAGAAGGAAGAATAAGTCAAGGATACCTGAATGCCATTGGGCATACATGTGAAAACTTGAATTTATGAATGTTTTTGCACCAGGACCAACACAGGCTCTTGTCTCTAGTAAGACACTAACCCATGTCTGAACTTTCCTAAGAGCCAAGGAAGCTTAGTTCTCTACCTTCTCCCCTTCCCACCCTGCTGCCCAGAGCAGGAACTAGCGGATCAGTGGAAAATCTCTGAACTAGCTCTTCTGTTATTTAAAGGATTACAGATTCATAGATGATAGCCTCATAATTTGCTTCTGGAACTGGGTGTCTCCTTTTCTTTTGTGACTCAAAGAGTTAAAGTAGTAAAAGTTGACTTGTTCTACTAAGCAGTTAGAATTAGATTGTAAAAATCTTGATAAAATCCAACAGATGTTTAAAACAGCATTGTTAATAAACTGAAAACATTTGTATAGGTTTTTGTTTTGTTCTGTTTTGTTTTTTGTTTTATACTATCAGTTGTTTTAAACGCATTTGTGTGGGGTTTTGAGATTAATTTGCTAGGTGAGAGTTTTCAGTGATTAAGAATCTGTTTACAACCACCCCAGAGTCTTATTTGTAACTTCTCTCTCTTCAAATTAGTGTGTATCATAACTTGTTTCTCCTTCAGAACTACATGTTCTGGTGAGCATGATTTGTGAGGATATAATTAACAATCTTGAAGAGTAAGATATTTGTTCTTTACATTGTAATCTTTCCCTCAGTGGCTCCAAAGGCCACTGATGAGAAATACTAGAGGCACAAATGATTGCCTGTTCTTAACATAATGGCTCAGTTCTAGAAAGATGAGAAATGACAGTCTTGGATGTATTGCATCCAGTTTGTTTGTTTGCTGAGATGTCTTTATGATCTCGTGAATGAGAGAAAATTCAAGGGACTTGAGCAGCACCACTGTCCTTGGCAGATCGTTGTCATAGACACAAATGGAACCTGGAGTTTGTCAGGGTGTGTCTACAGGGAGCAGAGCTTTTGTAGTCTTTTCCTTTGGCTCCACTAAGATAACAACAGTTTTCTAAAGGCCTATTCATATTCCATCTTTTTCAAAAAATTTCTGAGGTCATCCTAATTAGAGTGCCCTTTATGTCCTCTGAGCACTTAGAGTACTTAATATCTCTTTTGTGGCATTTATATCTATTGCTCTGTATTTTGCAGTCTTCATGAGTCTCTTCTGTTAGATTGTCAATTCCTTAATGCCTGGAACCAAGTGTGATTTCTCTTGTTTCTTATTCTGTGGGGGATAGTCTTGGATATAGTTTCTCTTTGCTCTGTGTTCTCATAGCACATCTACAAGTCAGCCTCTCCCTCTTAAATGTTTAATTTCTGAAAGGCACAGAGTTTGGCTTGTTCAATTTTATATCCCTCATATACAATCCCTGATAAATAGCTGCTTAATTAATGTTTAGATGAATGGAAGAGTCAGTAAAGCTGTAGTTGACCCAATAAAACACTGAGCTATCTACATTTGTATGGTTTTTGCCACTATACACACCTCTTGGAAGTACAGTGTATTGCCCTTAAAAACCACATACATTGAGGACCAATAATAATCATCTATTTGAAATACAACTTGAAGGATGTTTCTTCCATCTGAAGCTTTCAACAAAAGAGCCCAAGGCTACTCTTTGATAATCCTGGGATGGTCGGCTGGCAATTATGAATACTGGAAGAAGGATGGCCTAAGTTCAAGTCCTTCCTCTGCTGCTTAGGAGTGGTTTGACCTTGTGGAGGTCACTTGTGTGCTCAATGATAGTTTCTCATCTGGAAAATAGAAGTGAAAACAGTATCTGGTTGCCTGTGCTTCTCTTCTTCTCAGGGTTATTGGGAAAATCAGATGGCACCGTGCTTACACAGGTACTTAGAAAACCACATTACCTTACAAAGGGAATATACTATTACCTGTTATGAAATAGGGTGATATCCTATGGTTTTAGCTTTCCATTTTTTTCGTGGTTCTATAAAATAAATAATCCAACCTATAATTAGGACAGTTGGCTGTTACCCAAACAGGGCCTCAATTCCACCTGTTATACTCAGGTCCTGCAAAAAAAGGGGTGGTAATTTCTTGTTAGTTAGTCACAGTTTCCTTATTGTCATGCTAGTTCTTTTCCTAGATGGAAAAAGAGAGATGTAGCTAATGAATTTTATGCCTACAGCAGAACATTAAATTCTATTGACCACACCTTTGCTTGTTCCAGTTTCTCTGCCCCCTTCTTTCTCACCTCCCTCAACAGGTTTGACGCCTTTACCTCTGATACATTCTTTTGCAAGGCCTAATGGTGGAATTTTCAGATTCTTTTTTTTTAAAGTGGATTTTTTTGGAATTTTCAAATTCTTGATACTTTCCTAAAATTGTGCCTTGTTTTTGCTTTCCCCAACTCTTGTTAGGTTCCTTTCCTTGCCACAGAGTCTGTCTTTCCCAAACTCTATTCCTGGGAACAAAGTTAGAGATGAATGACTAAAATTTTGGATTGTGGCCTGTCTTTGAGAAAGGGAGGTGGAGTGGTTATTTCTGAACGCTTCCTGCTTAGGTGTGATGATGACTTTTACATTTGTACTCTGTCTTTTCGGCACCATACACACAAAAACTTTTATTATTTCCAAGCCTCAGAGAATAAGTCCTCCATAGGCTCATTTAAGATTCCTGGAAAGTCAAGTCTGGCAAAATTTGTTTCCAAAAATAGGAATCATTTGAGAAAAGAGGTGTTACATTATTCATATTGATCTGTGAGCAGCGATGTCTTTGAAGCTTTCTCTAAAATGAGACATTTGTGTTTGGATTTATGGCTTGACTGTCAGCTTGATTATTAGGTCAATTCTTGGGAAATAATGCTGTAGCTTGAGAGACACGGGTTTGTGGTTTGAGGTTAGTGGGAAGAAAATGGGTTTGGAATGAGACAGGTAGGGTTTAAATCCTTGCATACACCTCCTAGTTATATGAATTTTTTTGGTCACTTATTTTATTGTAAAATTTGACATCTGCTGATAAAAATTAGCTGAAATGATGCGTATTGAGTTCCACATGGTCTCTGACACTTTGGAGGCATTCAGTAAGTGATAGTTTCCATCGCATTTAGTCAAGTGGAACATGAATCACGGTTGTTTGTTTGTTTGTTTGTTTGTTGTAATGTTAAGGGACAGAACCCACTTAAATTGGCCTAAGGGAAAAAAGTTCATTTGAAACATGCATTGGGAAGGTCTAGAGATGTTTGACTTGAGACTTATCTGGATCTAGACGTTAGATGCTGCCATTAAAACCTCCTCATCTCCCCATTCCTCTTGTCCCATTTCTGAGTTCTGCTTTTGTCTATGCTGGCTTCATTTTTAGGCGTTTCCAACACATGGTGGAAAAGGCAACTGTTCTAAATTCCAGGTGTTTATGATTTTTGTTTCTCATGATTCCAGGAAAAAGAAAGCAACTCGCATCTACAGCATCAATGCACATAAAGACTTCTAGTTTTCTTTGTTCTGGGTGCCCATCTCTAGATCAGTCCCTGCCCAGGGGATTGAGTGCCTCAGTTGGCTCTGCATTGCCATGTGCTCACCTCTATCAATAGAGAGGCAAGATCTCTTAGTTAATTACCCCTTTAGAATCATATGGAGGAGGAAATGACACCTGCACAGGTGTGCGACTAGACAAATAGGTAAGAAATGTGTCCATTTAAAGATAGCAATCAAGTGTCCCAAGACAGATACAGCATGCTCTCAAATTTGTGTGTGTGTGTTCACCCATGCATGTGTGCATAGGCACCAGCAAGTATGCTTTAATGACTCCTTTAATGCATTTTGGTTGTGTGTTACTTTAAAGTTTCTGGGCTGAGGACTGGGGTAAACTGCAAGGGATCTGGGAATTGCCTGAAATGATACACAGCATTTTATATGAACATACAGAAAAAATATTTTTCCCCGAGTTAATGTTGTGTGACATGTTCTCTCCAATAAAGTTAATGCAGGCTCTTTATAAGGTTCTGCAAAATCTTTGGCTCATCTTCTGCAACATGTAGGGAAAACTTCAGGAAAGTTCCTTTCACCACTATTTTTGGAAGATCAGCCATAGATTCATTCTCTCAGGGTTCCACCACTTCCTGTTTCCTCCAGTGGAATCTTTATCTTGAATGATGTTTATCAAAAAAGAGCAAAAAAAAAAAAAGTTAGCAAATTTTGTAAAATTTGAATCAGTTAATTTTGGGGGGGGGGGGCTTTTGTGTTTGTAATTGATAGCTTACCAGTTGTGGTGCATGCTGGTATAAACAACCTTTCGAAGAAGCTAGCTATTAACATAGTTCTTTTTCTCAGGCATAAGGGACTTCTACCTTATACTATAATTTTTCTTCTTAATTGTAGAAATGTAGACAGGAAAGAGAATTCTGTTTGATTGGAGCCAATTCAAACACCGGAACCAAAAGTAAGAGCTTCCATGGTTGCTTGAATTATTTTAGCTTCTCAAAATTAAACTGGTGGTTTACCAGCAATAGGTGGAAACAACAGGACAGTTGCACTCAGTCCCATTGTTAGAGAGATAAATCGGTGGCATTGGTTCTAGGTTTGGGAGTTATGTGCAGACTTTTGTACTGATCCTAGATCCAGAGCTTCTTTCTTATGGCTTTCTTAAATCACAAAATCCCTTCCTCAAGGTTGTTTCCTATATGGGGATTTGATGCTATGAGGATTAGATTGCTCAAACAAAGGCAGGAGCAACATGCTTCTAAAATGAGTCCTCTGGTTCACTTCATCAGATGTTAGAACTGGAAGGGATCGTTGAAGATTCTCACTTGCCTCTGTAAGGATAAACTGAGTCTCCAGCAGGCTGAATAACTTAACTATTGAGTCCCAGGCTACTTGAGGAACAGAGCTGGAAGTAAGTTCTAGGGACCCCTACAGACTAGTAATTTTTTTCCCAGCTATCCCACTTTTTTCTCAGACAAAATTTTAACAAATTATCCCCAAAGCCTTGTTTTCCTTATTGCATAGCTCAAATGTGGACTCTGAGGGCAAGAACCCAATTGGTCTTTTTCATCATCATATGCCCGGTAGTAGCATTAATTAACTGCAGCAGCAGCAATAATAGTAGTAGTTGTAATGGGAGGATTGTAATAATAATCATGTCTATAAGAACTTACCCTGGCCAGATACTATTCTATATACTTTATATAGATTTACTTATTTAATCCAAACAACAACCCTCTAAACTGGGTACTATTATTATTTTCATTTTACAGATGAGGAAACTGAACTCCGGGAACAAAGAGCCTAAAATATGCATAGAAGCCACTTGATAAATATTTGCTCAGTCCCTAGAAGTTCCAAAGCACCTTCCTAGTCATTATATAATGTATAATATATAATTTCAAGGGAGGGCATTATTCAGAGGAAATAGAGGCCCAAGGGACTCTAAGAGACAAAGTTTAGAGGGATATGGTAGACTAGGACCTACTTGGATCCTTTCCTTCTGACCTTGTTAGGGTCATCATTGGATTCCTACAAAAACACATCCTGAAGGTCAGTGGCGAGGGAAACTCTGCGGCAGTGTCTGGTTTTATGTTTACCCACAGGTTGGCCATTTCCAGCATTCTTCATTACTTTGTATAGATCCAAATTTCTATCTGGTATCAATTTCTCTCTGCGCAAAGGACTCCCAAGTGTTGGCCTTTGTTCTGACAGATAGTTAAGTTACTTGGGATCAGTGAGACCCTTTTGAAACCCTTTCCAGTGCAGCCTGTGTCTAGGACTCTTTGGGGACACTTTCTGATGTTTTATGTAAACTAGCTCTTCTCAGGCTGGTGGGAATGCCAGTTATTCCCAGTCCGGTGTGAACCCTAGGTCCTGGTGCAGAGCAGTACTCAGACAATGCCTTGCGGAGACCCCTTTGTAGATTTCCAGAGTTGCTGCCTCATTCTCCCTGAAATTTTTGTCTTTGACTCCTTAGCAACACCCCTGAGCTTGGCTTGGCTTGAGTTCCTTCTTCCTGCCCTACTGCCTAGTGAATTGGGGTGATAGGAGAGCTTATCTCACTTGGAATTTCCTTCCCTCAGGGATCACTGTCTTGCATTGCCTTTGTCTAGAATTTAATACAGTTGTTTCATGGATTTTGTCCACTTTTCTAGTTATTTGTAACTATTAATCCCTCATGGATGGAGGTGGAAGGCCATGTCTTGTTTGAGGTTCCAGACCTTAGCAGGGTACTCCGTGTCCCCTGTTTGTTAAGAATAGACATCATCCTTTGCTTCTTTTACTTCCTTTCCTCATCCATATTCAAGGGAATATGGAAATTACTGGCAAACTGAATTGTTATGTAAAGCAAGTAGAATCTGCTCTTCCCTATCAAAGATGAGGTGAAAAATCGATTACTCCACTTACTCACTGTCTCCCCACGGAGCCAGAGTCTGGAACCTTGAAATAACTTAAGAAGCCTTAGGCTTGTGTGCCTGTGAACTAGCTGTGCTATAGGGCAAGATCCACATCTGTTTCATTCATCTTTGTATCCCAAAACTAAACAGAAGAGTGAGCACACACTAGGCCCATGAATGAATAAATGAGTGAGTGAGTGAGTGAATAAAAATGTGTAAATTATCACACAGGATGGTGAACTTGGGATTTGTGTGTATGTATGTGGGGGAAGGGAGTGATTGTTGGCTGCCTGGGAGTTGTACCTATGAGGAAAAACCAGTTTGCCGCCCACATGCGTGCGTGTGTGCGCGCGCGCGCGCGCGTGTGTGTGTGTGTGTGTGTGTGTGTGTGTAGGTTTGATTACCTGTGGGCATTTATGTCCTGGTTACTTTTCCAGTCTGAGCAAGTACAGTTGTTAACCAGCTCTTCCACAAAGAGACTGGCTTTTCCCTTTACGTGTCACTCCCGGGTGAGGTGGGTGGTGTTTAAAAGAGGAGAAACCACAAGGAGCCTGTAGCCGTGTTAGCAAGAGTGTTTCTTGCAAGTCTGTCTACTGCTGATGAATTGGAGGGAGACCTACCAACAAGAGATTGCCCCATTTGATTTTTTTCATGGAATGGAAAGTGCTGTATGTAAGGTAAATGATGATTTTAGGATGAAAAAAAGGAGAGACGTGGGAACAGAGGAAGGGTGGTGGTATATATGTAGAAATCATGTATAAATAAAAATTAAGCAATTTTTCTAATCATCATCTTGTAGATTGAATGTTCTATTAAAATGCGTAGCCTTTTTTTGACTTTGTTACTCTAAGGTCTCTCTTAGTTTTATACCACTCTTATTTTGACATTAATTTTCTTTCCTTCTTTAAAAAATAGTTACCAGTGTTTGCCTTCATCTTCTGTGATCAGCTGCATGCTACAATTTGGTGCCCTTTTGTAATTTATACTCCCCATTACTGTATTTGCTTGCTTATTTACGATTGGGTCAGAAGCCATGAATGTAAGAGGATACACTGTACTACTATTTCAGTAGCTTTAGAATTGGACTTCAGGAAGCAGGGCTTTAAGATTACTAAACAAGTTCATTCCTTCTGGGTCAAACTTCCTAATAAATACCTAACAAAAAGTTCCATCATTAGACGCTTCTAGTCTTTTATGTAATGCTGCTTGGGCTGCCACCCAGAAAGTGGGTTCTTTGAAGATAAAGATACCAGTATTTACTCCTGTAGCAAAGAATACCATGGGTTTAAGGGGATTTTGAATTGTACTATTTTGGTGAAAGTGAGCAGCTATGTATTCTGTTGTTATGGTGATGAGTTGTCATTGCATTGATACATACAGTATTGTTTTTAGGAAATGGTTTGGTAGCTGCTTCTCCTTTTTTCCCCCCACCTCCTATTCTAAATTTATTATAAGTATAAAGGGAAAGAAGTCATTGTTCATTATTGGTGTTTTATGGTCGAACAGATTGTTTTCATTTTGAGAACTAACAATTGTAGGGGTGGGTGTGGTGAAATGGAAAAGTGCAGAAATTAAAGCAACTACAGTCAGAGTCTAGAAATTCATTGACCGTGGACTGTATTCTCAGAGGGAGACACTTAAGGATTCACTGCTTATCTCTTTTATTAATTGAGATAATAAGTGGATGTAAAGCATGTTGAGAGTGGCTGGTATATTGAAGAGGGCTGATAAGCCATTCAAGAAAGTTTTTTTTGATTAAGTAAATTCTACCCCCAGTGTGGGGCTTGAACTCATGACACTGAAATCAAGCCAGCCAGGGGCCCCAGAAAGTCACTTAATTTTAAAAAGGGCTAGTTACTTTCTAAACTTTCAGAAACAATTTGATAATCAAGGCAAAAAAAAAAAAAAAAGTAGTCCAAGCCCTTATTTTTTTCCCCAAAACATTAGAATAGAAGGAACTGAAATGCAAACAAGTTTCCTTCCTTTTCCAGTGTCTGTTTTATTCTCTAGGAGGAGCTACTTCATGGGATTTTGTAGCTCTTATTTTACCACAGGCTAGACAGTTTCTTTGCATATTCATATAAGTATATTCTTTTTACATTTTGGTATACCATGTTGATTCCACAACATGGTATACTTAAGACCTCCTAATATACTTAAGACCTCCTAATGGTAGAAAATATGTCCCTTTTTTTTTTTTTTTTTTTTTTTTTTTTTGGTAAGAATTATTTATTAGAGAGAGAGAGCCTGTGTGCATGCAGGAGTTTAGGGAGGGGCAGAGGGTGAGGGAGTGAAAATCTCAAACGGACTCCCTGCTGAGCACAGAGCCCTATGCAGGGCTTGTTCTCACGGCCCTGAGTTCATCACTGGAGCTGAAATCAAGAGGCAGGCAGTCATTCAACCAACTGAGCCACCCTGGTGCCCCTCCTGTTCTTTTTAATAGCTGCGCAGTATTTCATCATACAGAGGTGCCCTGCGTCATTTAACCAGTCCTCTGTTGACAGCTTCTTGATAACTTTAGCTACATGATGACTTTTGACTGTTTAACAGTATTTCTTAGAATATGAAGTCCAAATATTATTGTCAGCCCAACTACTCCAGGCTTTGTATGAGTTAAAGTAACAATTCTTTTTTTTTTTTTTTTTAAAGATCTTATTGATTTATGAGAGAGAGAGAGCACGAGCGAGCATGAGCGTGGGTAGGGGCGGAGGGAGAGGGAGAAACAGACTCCCCACTAAGTGGAGAGGCCAATGTGGGGCTCGATCCCAGGACCCCAGGATCATGACTGAGCCAAGCATATGTTTAACCAACTGAGCCACCCAGGTGCCCCTGAAGTAACAATTTAAAACAGCGTTTTTTGTTATTGCATTTAGAAGAAATTTTGCAAGAGAGGCAATCTCTTCGGTGTCTAGTCTTCTTGTTATGCAATAAAGCAATTACTGTTCTCACCTAATTATATAGCAAATTATAGAGTAGGGTGGAGTGGGCACACTGTCTAGTATCAGGTTCCTTCATACTTCCCCCTTTATGACTGCAGAACGGCCCTTTTTTTTTGGCCCGGTTTAAATGAAGAGTGTAGTAACCATGTGTAGAAATTAAAATTCAGTGAAGATCTTTCTTCACTACACATTCAGCTCATGCAGTTTCAGAATCCATAAGCTATGTGAATAACTTCCCAAGGATGTTTGTCACATGGAGAAAAATCACCAAGGAGAAAACAGTTTTTATTGTAGCTACTGGTTATTTCTGTTTTGGTGGATTGTTAGCTTTGCTTATGAAAAGGAATGTTACATGTTCACCAGTTCTCACTCAACACATGTGTTCTCCTATCCTTGGCAATGCCTGCTGGCTCTCACAACTATCCCCTATCCCATCTCTGTCCTTAAGATCTATGCATTTGCTTTTATTATGTACAGTTTAGGCAGTTTTGAAGTTCATATTAAAAGAAAACATTGTTTTTCTGAGAGCACATGGCCTTTGTACTTCCTTAAGACTCTATCTCTGTATGACTTCTTAATTTTCAGAAGAATTTCATTATCATTATCATTACCCTGCTCCTGCAGGGTCATCTGGGATTCTTGGAATTGACTTGGAACTCACTTGCCAATGGAACTGCTGTTAACTCAAGAGGTATCAAATTGATTTCCTTCAATCTTTGATATTTTCCTGAAGTTCAACAAGCCTACTGCATTGACTCAATGCTGGACCATTTGTTCGGACCTGGTCATCATTGTCCAATGAGCTGTGTGTACTTATTTTTTATAACCTTGTGACAGTCTCAGAAAAATCCATTTTAGTTTTCCCTTTTCCAGTGTATATTTTCCAGTGTATGCTTCCAGTGCATTGCTTCCAAAGTAATAGTAACTTTGTTTCACTGGGACTGATACCAGTATACTGGTAATCATTTTGCAGTTCTCAGAATCATAGATTTCCTTTCCAGCTGTTTGCAATGAATATTTAGTGATATTTGAAGGAATCAGGTTTCAATTACGTAAACTTTAGAAGGTGTTGCCAGGAAATAATTAGAATCTTATCTTGTAGGACTATTGTCAGCATTCGGACCTCAATTTCATAAAATTCCTTGATAAAATCCTGGTCCAGGAAAGACCCTCTCTTGCCATTTATAAATTCATACAATCACCATGTTTTTGTTTGGTTCTGTAAACACTGTGGTGCTTTTCTAGTGATTGATAAAGAGGATCCCCAGGGTGCCTGGGTAGCTCAGTAAGTTAAGCATTTGACTTCGCCTCAGATCATGATCTTGGGGTCCTGGGATCAAACCCCCATGTCAGGCTCCCCACTCAGCAGGGAATCTGCTTCTGCTTCTCCCTCTCTCATTCCTCCAGCTCATGCTCGCTCGCTCTCTCTCTTTCTCTCAAATAAATAAAATCTTAAAAAAAAAGAGGACCCCAAACTTTTCACCTTTTAAAGATATATCCTTGGGAGCTATATACTTGGGGGAAAAAACTACTGCAAGCCAACGATAAAGTTGTTGTAGTCAAACATTCAGTGCCCAAGTAAATGTGGATGATGCACACATACCTTCTTAAAATTACCTAAAATAGAGAAGAATTTTGAAAATTATACTGAATTTACTTTTATAAAAATATACTTTTAAATATATTTGATTGCATCTTAATGCTGTACCAAGTACTAAGTTTCATTGCATGTATGAACATACTTAAGCCTCTTGTTCTGGGCTATATTTGTGAGCTCTTATAATTTCTGATCCACAGTAGAAGTACAAGTGAAACAGCTACATAAAAAGTGCAAATAGGAGAACTTCCCAACTTTTTTTTTTTTTTTAATTGGCCCCGTGACCAACTGAAGAACTTCCAACATAATGGCTTTAGTGAACCAGAAATTCTCCACTGATTGCCTCTTGGAATATGCAAAATTTAAGATGAAACAAAACATTTTTTAAAAGTTTGTCACATTGTCACCCCTGTGGCTGTCACACACAGCCTTGGGAATATTCTTCCTCTCTGTGTTCCTCAAGGTGGAAGAAGCTCGCATTACATGGAAGTTTTTACATTTGTTGGCTGATGCAGAACAGCTTTGAAATGGGCCATTTTGTAGATCGACAAATCAATAGCATGACAATGAAGCTGTCTGCATTTTTGGGCATGGGTTCCAAGTATGCACAAAGCAAGCTGTAATTTTAAGTAAAGACTAACGAGTTATCCAGGTATGTACTCAGAGTTTTAATGGTGTTATTGGGAAAGCTTGCAAACTTTCTAGTTTTGGTAGAATACTGTATGATGCACTTTTAAGAGTTCATTATTCATGTGAAACTGTAGGTTCCAGAAGCTCAGATGCACATGGAAATAACAGCTGCCATCCATTTACTGAGTATCATCATACTAAGTTCTTTAACAACTTTACAGTTTATACTTCCAGTTCTGGAAGGATTTCTATGCATTCATATATATAGATGTGTATATTGTTACAAAGACAGGTTTTTTTTTTTTTTTTAAAGATTTTATTTATTTGACAGAGAGAAACCACAAGTAGACGGAGAGGCAGGCAGAGAGAGGAGAGAGAGGGAAGCAGGCTCCCTGCTGAGCAGAGAGCCCGATGCGGGATTCGATCCCAGGACCCTGAGATCATGACCTGAGCCGAAGGCAGCGGCTTAACCCACTGAGCCACCCAGGCGCCCACAAAGACAGGTTTTAGTTTTAACATAAATTGTACATATGTTTTGCTAAGCAGCCAGATTTCTTTCTCCTTTGTTCCTCTGTTTAATATCATTCCCATGTCAGTATTCACGGGCGTAGGACATTCTTTGAACCTGTGAATAGGATTGTGTAGCACTGGTTCTCAAAGTTATCTGTACATTGGAATCACCTGTGGAGTTTGGAAAAATACTCATGCCTGGGCCCCCAATACCAGAAAATCTGATGTAATTGGTATGGAGTAAATAAAGCCTGGACATCAGAGTATGAGAACCAGTGGTTTTGTTTGTTTGCTAGTTTGTTTTCTTATTGGGTGGGGAGGAGGGGCAGAGGGAGAGAGAGAAATCTGTGGAACTTGATCTCACAACCCTGAGATGATGACCTGAGCTGACATTGAGTTGGATGCTTAACCGAATGAGCCACCCGGGCGTCCTGAGAACCAGTGTTTTTATGCTGCGGGTACACCAACATTTAGTAAAACATTCACCTGTTGAAGGTCACTTAGTGATTCTGTATTACAAATGATGAATGGGTTTTCTATTACAGTGTTGTAGTGAGTAACCTTGTTACTATATCTCTGTGCTCATGTGTGAGTATATCTGTAGGTTAATCCCTGCATGTGGAATCTAGGAATTCTTAGATGTGGATCAGAGGGCCAGTACATTAAAAACAACAATAGATATTGCTATTTTGCATTCCGTTTTGAGGCGATACAATTGACTTTCCCATCCACCCCATTAAAACTCTGAGTACACAATTGCTCTTTCTGGGGCTGAGGTGTGCCACCCCACGCCCCAGCCTCCATTAAGAAAAAGTTTGTTCTGATTTTGGAGGACTGTACATCTAAGTGTTTATGGAGGTTCCAAACATGAAGAGAGATTGGGGAAATCCCACTGTCAAAGCTTTATTTCTCTTGGTGTTTCTAGTGCTGTGGGCTTTGGAAGTGAGTTTTATAGGCTGATGTGACAGAGTAATGCCTTCACTTCTGATCGTTAGAGGGTATATGTGTCTCCCAAAAAGGGCCAGGGCAGGTTGGGTTGAAGAGCAACACCCACTAGAGCCACACAACTTCTCAAACAGGAGTGGGAATGCCTCTTTAATCCCTTTTTCCACACCTGAACTTGCATTCAACTGAGGCTTTTACAAAACATCGTCTTTTCACAAGCCTCTCTTGAAGATTTATGATGTAAAGTTTGTAGGTAGAATTTTTATGGAGGGCAGGGTGGCACTTTCGAAGGGAGTTCCAGTTTTCACAATGGGACTCCATCATCTGTCCTTCTTGTTTCTGGGTGGCTTCTCCTCACCTTGTCATGTGCAGGACTCATTAGTAATAGCCTGAGCGCAGGTGTGGCGCTGGCCTTGCCCAGAGTGAATCCCTCTGAGTAGCAGGCGTTGTGGAGAGACTCGGGCTCTAGTAAACATCTCACCACACTGTAATTTTAAACCCAGGAGTCCCCATGGACCCAGCTTTCTATAAACATTCTTTACATTTGTGATGACAAATGGTGGCCGTGTCTGCCCATGTGCAGATGACCTTTCCGAGGCAAAAGTGTGAAAGCCGGTGGCTCTGGGTGTTTGCAGTAGGTGGTCTAGCGTGGGGATCAATTCCTAATGACTTTCATGGATAGAAAGATGCCTTCAGGTGTACAGACTAGAATAATAAGTAGGTGAGATTGGTGCCTGAGTAAAATGTGAAGGAGAATTGGGTCAGAATTACCCATGTCGGCGTCCTTGCAGTGACTGAGAGGGGTGTGCTCTGTGGCAGCTCTTGTGTAAATGGTTGGCTTGAAACACCAGATCCGTCGAAGGCTTCAAAATACACGGGAAAGCTATGACTTTTTCAAAGTGCCTTTTCCCACATTGCCCCTAAAACTCTCAGAGAATTTCCCACAATTTGCAGATAAACTGACTAACCTGCAGAGCCCTTGATTTAGTGATGACAACTGTCCTGTAGAGATTAAACCAGCCTCATTCCAGGAATTTGTTCTGCTGATACACACAGGAATGTCAGAGAAAGGAATCTGGTTCACACATTTCCACCGAACAGTAGTTAACAAATGTAAGTCCTCCTTCCAGCTTTTTAATGTAGTTCTCACTTCCCTTTGTAATGTCCACTTAAAATCCATCAAACATTTATAGAGGACTTCAGGATATTGAAGTCTTTCCTACAGTTCCTCCAGGAAAGGAGTGGGTGAGCCGCTGTTTGAACCTGGGTCAGGTCTCCACAGCTGCCTGTGTCATGTTGTGTCTGTTCATTAGTTTTCCCCTAACTGCGAAACACAGACATTTTCCATGAGAAAGTTGGGGGTTTCCTAATAGTTACCAGAGAATGAGGCTAAGTTTAACCAAGAGCTTTTGTTCTCCATGGTGTTTCATTTTTCTCTTCTTGCAATTGTATTAATCTTGGCATAAAAGTAGTCAGAAGAACATGAACAGAGGAAGGTAATTAGTGAGTTTTAAATTTTCTTTCAGTAAACATGAACATATAAAACCCTCCAGGCAAGCTTTTATTTCTTCATTTTCTGTCCAGAAAGCTGTAGATTCCCTAGGATGCCAGTGAACATTATTCTCCATAATGGCCTGTGTGTACAAGAAAAATTACACCCACTTGGCAGTCTGATGCCTTGATGATAAAATGTAGTTATGATATTTGAGAGGGAACATGATCAAATAGCCTCTAGTTTGGGGGATGTGCAGGTCAGTAGCACAGCTCACTTTCCCAAGGGACCATGTGTTATGGCCTCACTGGGGAGAGGGACTTACATTACTGTGAAGGTGGCGTTTGCGAGTGCCTGGCCCAGGGTACCTCCACTTTCTCTTCTCTAAGCCATATTCAACTTTACTTGAAGATCTGGAACACGTAGTTGTTCAAACTAAGTGTATATTCAACCTCTTCTTTTTCAGGATTTGCCAGAATTATTGCAATTGTGAGAAGGTTCCCAAAAAATGAGTAATAATCTACTTGTTTTTAGGCAGTGTCTTTTAATATCCCTTACACTTTCTGTTGTGGATAACACCAAAGTGTTGGCTGATTGTTTGGGAAGGTCTGAAACCTCACATACCTGAAGGGTGGTCATGGCAGTGGGGAGGCGTTTGAAGGGGCACCACATCTGCTGGTCACGGTGAAGACTCTGACTTTGGGGTCACTTCGTTGGGGAGAGCGGAGGACCGGAGCAGGTAGCCTACAGGCAGTTGTTGGTGTCTTGCGACGTACAGGTATTCTCTGGCACCTGTGATGTCTCCCTGCCCCAGCTTTCTGAAAGAGCTGCTGGGTGATTCAGGAAAGTTACTTGTTTTACATGTTAAGGATCAAAACTTGGCCTCTTGGAAGAATGAGAGCTTTGATGTAACAAAAGTGGCCATTGAGTTGTAGCTTCATATGTTTGTGTAACCCCTCCTTTAAATTTGTCTTTGTACAATCTAAGTGGATCCCTTAGCTGTACTGAAGAGAGAAACCAAAAGGGGGGAAATGATTTGCATTTCTTTCAGCTTCAACTTAAATTTGTTTATTGGCTTAACTCACAGACTAGCAACAGGTCAGCAGGCCCAAGGGCACAGGCTGTCTGGCAGGGCTGTGCTTTCTTTGGTGGGGAGCTCCAGTGACACTTCTGGTTTGGCCCTTCTCCCAGATGATCGAGACGAGATGTCCTGGCTTTCAGACTGGTTTCTGTCACGTGAACAACACACACTTCCTAACTTGAGAACCGGGTTGTATTGGCTTTAGGGATTTATGGCCTAAACTCATGGTTAAAGTATTGAGTCATGACAGAAAAGTCATTGCCAGCTTTTTAGGGTGAAACCTGGAGGTCCCCTCCTTTGCTCTTTACATGGAGAGCGGGGTGTTTTCTGGCAGGAGTCTGACTTGGGCTTGGAAGAAAGGCTTAATTATGTGCTGGTTGAGGCTCGGTCTGGCTTGAGGGTGTGCATGGACTTCACTTGGGTTCCTTCCTCCCTTATCTAAGGAGGAAGTGGGGAAGGAATGGGACAAATTTTGGCTTCTACTTTGCCCCCCCCCCCCCACCTACACTAATGCAGAGTGGACACAGAGGAGGGACTGTGCTTTCTTTGCCTTCACTGTCCTGCTTTAGGTGGTGGGGCAGGGAGTATCTTTAGGATGCTGGTAGCTTTTTTGAATGTTTGGGTTTGGGTTTTCCTGTCAATGGTGGGGTGCCGGTATTGCTTTTCTCTTTCCTCAGGAGAGTCAGTGTGGGCTGAGGGGACTGACTACAGGGTGAATTTTCAAGAGCCACTTCCAGAAGTGCCCTGTTAGAGCATCCTTTTGGGACCTAGTATGTGGAAAGGGCCAGCCCTCTGCTGGACATACTTACTGAGAAACGCCCTTTCCGTTTCCTGGTGGAGAGGATGTTGAAAGTGCAGGGAAAACACATCCCCTTTCAAACGTTCCTCTTACCACCTTTAGACTGTATCCCATGATTTTTTAAAGCTCTAAATAGTATTTGGCATCTGGTGTGCTTGGGAAATGAAACCAGACATGAGGAATGTGAGAGGGGAGAGAGATGGCCAAGGAAAGAAGCAAAGCAGTTTTTTTCTTTTCACATTCTTCTTGATAAGAGAATTTGGGTTAATGTTATCATGTTGTTGAAAACAAAAGTGCGTGTCAGAGCCCTTTGGAAAATTGTGAAATGTGAGGGAAACTGCAGCTCTGAAAACAATAGGTATGGTAATTAGAACGGAGGGTTCCCCAACCATTCTCTTTGAAGTTGCTCTTAGGGCATACGGTTTTGTTTTGTTTTGATTTGTTTTGTTTTGTTTAGCCTGTCCATCTTTTTATGTCTGTGACATTGTTTCAGAAATTCCGGAGACCACTTAGAATACAGAAACAATCACATTGTTGAAATTATAATTGGAGAATTAAATGTGAACTACTATCTTTTTTTTATAACTTTTTTAAAAAGATTTTATTTATGTATTTGACAGAGATCACAAGTAGGCAGAGAGGGAGAAGGAAGCAGGCTCTGCTGAGCAGAGAGCCTGATGCAGGGCTCGATTCCAGGACCCTGAGATCATGACCTGAGCCAAAGGCAGAGGCTTTAACCCACTGAGCCACTCAGGCGCCCCGTGAACTACTATCTTGATTTAAAACAAACAGGTGGGTCATGGTATACGTGGTCCCCACCGCACTTGATGAGTACAGTCAGAAACTCTTGACTGTCTAACCAAGTTGGTGGCTGGCAGGAACTCACAGACTCTTCTTGTTTGCCTTCCACCAGGATCTAAGTTGTTTCCCTGGAACCACTTTGGTCAGAGGAGAACAGTGATAGCTGAGCATATCCCTCAGGCTGGACCTCCATCTTATCAGTGTGAGGCAAAAGTCCCTGATGAAGCAACCAGAAAGGTGTCTGCGTCTTTTTTTTTTTTTTTTGTCAACATGACTTCCAAGTTTACCCCATACATTAGGTACCAATACTGTGTTGCTTTGTGGAAGACAAATCTTACATATCCCATATGTGTTGTGACTTGGTCTTATTAGAGAAGAGTGTTAAGGAGGGTTTTCTTGGAGACTCTGAGTTCTCCAATGTTTTATATCATCATGATCATCATCATCTATATTCCCGAAACTTTGGCCCTCAGCTTTTGACTGTTACCACATTGAGAGTCTTGTTTGTTTTGTTAAAGAGCAGTACAAATGACTCTTAACTTCTAGCGAGGCCACAGATGGATTAAATTTCTTATTCTTTGCTAAGCAAAATGCACCTGCTCCAGAATCTTAAGTAGCTTTTTAATTGCTTCCGTGTGCATGGCATAGCCATAGCCATCTGTAATGCTATAGATGGATTGCATTTTGGATGTCCCAGAAGTGACTTCTTCCCCTCTGCAATGGTGCCAGAAGCTGAGATTAGAAGATGTGTTCTGGTTGAGGGCCCAGCTGTCACAGTGGAATTAGTCCTTTCCCTCGGGCTGATCTGATTAAAAATGGACCAAGATGTGGACGCCTAGGCCCCAGGTTTCAGAAACTGCATTCCGTCTTTACTGGACAGAGTTAGCAACTTAGCTGCTCCCTGAATGTCCTCACTAGGCCGGCATCTCCCTGAATCTGTGAATTTTCTTCATCTGTGTCTCTAGCACCTCATGCTCTGTGTGGCTGATTGAGGTTCAGCTGTGATAGCTGAGGAAATGAATACTTTCTTAGGCAAAGTGTTTCTTGAATGTAAGGAATGGGGAAAAGATTCTATCAGCAGGTCTGTTTCCCATGGAGCTTACTTGGGAGGGTGGGTGGAAAAACCAGGCGCCAGCTAGCTCAGCGAGAAAGAAGCTGCTCACTCGAGGGAGGCCGTAGACACCCGGACGATGCAGTCTGTTTGAAAGGCTACTTTCAGCATCAGAAACCTTGACAAGTGGCTAAGGAGCACTTGGTGATGTGATTGACTTTTTGTGTCTTGGCATTTGTGAAAAACAGATCTGCAGGCAACTGTGGGAAGAACACCCAGTCACACAGCCCTGAAGTTCAGAGACAGACCATCTGTTCACTTAGGTATTTATGCCTTTGCATTCAACAAACATTTATAGAGAATATACCATGTGCTGGGGACTGAATGAAACTTTGTCCCTGTCTTCAGGATCTCATAGTTGAGTGGAGAAAACAGACGTGAATTAAAAAAAAAAAAGAAGAAAGAAAGGAAGAAATCCAGACAACCAAAAAACACTCAACTATGTATATGGTGCTTGGGCTGTGAAAAGATATGTGTGACTATTTCTGGGAAACCTAAGGGCCATTAAAATAGTAGTAGTTGAGTGGGTCTTGAGTGGTGAATGGAAGATGGTTAGGTACAGAAGGAAAAGAGCACCCAGGCTGAGAAAACTGTGGATGTGTGGGCTCAGAAGTGCGACTCCTCTCAAGGTCTGATCACTATACGCACATAGGTGTGTGAGGCATGTGGGTGGGCAATGTTCATGGTATTGGGAGACAAGGGTAGAAAATCAAGTAGGCAAGGGCTAGGCCACGGAGGGTTGGATGGTCCAGGCCGGAAGCTGGATTGTGTCCAGGAGACACTGCAGAACTGAGTGACACAATCAGATTTATGATGTGCTGAGAATAAATCCCAGACTCCTCACTCTGCTGGGCAAGGCCCTGGGGTCCTGGCCCCTTTCCTCTCCAGCTTCTTCTCTCTCAACACTGCCATTACTAACAATGCCCCAGCCACACTGCTCTTCCTTCCCTGACTCAGAGGTGCCACATTCCCCACCTGCTCTTGGCTTCTGCACACACTCCTGCGTGGAATCCTCTTCCCCCAGCTCTTTGCAGGTCTAGTTCCATTTATCCATTAGGTCTCAGCTTAAATGCCCTGTCTTTGGAGAGGCTGTCCGTGATTACAGTATTGAAAGTCGCCGTCTCCGCCACCACCACCAGCATCCCACCATTTTCTTTCACTTGCTTCTTGCATCCCCTTTAACTGTAACTAACTAAAATTAATAGTTATAGTTTTGTTTCCTTGTTTTGTGTGGTTTTTTTCATGCCTTTTCCCAAATAATTTTTCTAAAACTCTCTGAAGGGCACATCATCTCATTTTCATCCCTCTTTCCTTAGCAGTTAGCACAGTGTTTGGCACATAATCAGTAGTGAACAAGCTTTTTTTTTTTTTTTTTAACAGTTTATTTTTTTTTTAGTAATCGCTATCACCCATTGTAGGACCTAATTTATGACCCTTAGATCAAGAGTCTCATGCTCTTTGACTGAGCCAACCAGGTACCCCAGGACTCAACACACTTTTGACTTAGTAAATTAAATGATTAATATAATGAACTAGGGCATCTATTGGTGACTTTCAGCCCATGGACCACAATGGGCACACCACCTATTTTTGTATGTATGTTCCATGAGCTAAGAATGGTTTTCACATTTTTAAATAATAAAACAAATTTTTAAAAATATTTTATGATGTGAGAAAGTCATATGAAATTCAGATTTCAGTATCCACAGTAAAAGTCTTATTGGCACGTGGACATGCCCATTTTTTACAGATGCCTGTTGCTGCTTTCGTAATAAAATGGCAGGTTGTGATAATAACTAGAAATAACTAGTTGTGATAGAAGCTTAAAGGCCCACAAAGCCTAAAATATTTACTATTTGGCCCTTTACAGAAAAGGTTTGTCAACCCCTATACTGGGGAACCATGGGCCAAGGAGGAGAATTGAAAACTGTAGTCATTTTGATGAGAGATAAGGGGAGGCTGAATAAAGGTCATGGCCTTGAGGTTGGAGAGGGTGGGGATTGGATTCCAGTTGGATTAAGCATGCAGGTTCCCTGACTTCTGTCAGGTTTCCCTGCTCCACACCTAACCACTTAGTCTTCTCCAGTCAACATCTCCTTCTGTTTCCCAGCAAAGTAAGTTGCTAATTTCTCTCTTTCTAACTGTCCCACAACCTCTCAAGTCTCTCCTTAGGTCCAATATGTGAAAAGAGGATGATGGAATGAAGTGGTGGGTATGAGTGTGTTTAGTAAAAATCACAAACACACACAGGCAGCTGTTGGGATTACTTGCTCATTAGTGACATGTTAGAGAGTTAAGGAGGGCTGGCCAGAGTGTCTACTGCCAATGACGGGTAATGGAATGATTATTTTGCGTCCATTTTGGTCTATATCTGGGAGACTATGCTCTGAACAGTAGAATTCCAAATATGTATTAAAAATGGCAGCCTGTTGGAAATCTCAAAGCTTTGCCATCATTTACAGTTTAAAGATGGGTTTAATGGAGAACCTTATATATTTGGGGTTACACAGAAGAGCCAGCATAGAAACTTGGCCTTTGGGCTTTACTGAGGCTTTTAAACACAAATCACCTGTCAAAGGCAATATTTTGGTCCTCATTAAAAATGATTTCAATTACATTCTTAAGTGAAATAGGTTCTATATCTTATTACCCATCTTAGAAACTAGCCAAGACCCTCATATTTTTTTGTTTATAGAACTGCTGGCTTTAAAAAAAAAAAAAAAAAGATTTAAGAAATGCTTTGGACTGATTTTTAGATCTCAGTATTTCCTGTGCTCCCCACCTCAGTATAGCCAGAATATAATAAAACTTGGGTTTGAGGGAAATAACCTATAAAGTACAAAAGTAAAGTTGCTCTCTATTTGTTTCCCAAACACTTTGGTCATACTTCTCCTGTGCAAGGCACTGATACAGGACGTGAGCACTTTTCCTTATGGAGTTGACTCTTCAATAGGGGAAGCAAGACCCAGACCACAAATTACTGTAACTGTTGGCTCTGCCTCATAGGGGTCACAAAACGCTAAGAGGGTCCAAACCACATTCAGCAGGGTGGGTTAGCAAGACTGCCTGGAAAGCTGGAAAGCTGAGCGGGGACCATATGACCCTTCATGGGTTAGCTCTTGCCTACTTTGTTTTTTTTTTTTTTTCCCTTCATCTTCCAGTAGTCTGAACATTGTCTCCTTGCCCCCATATGGAGGCACTTAATCTTGCAGACCTTAACAGTAGTCCCTGAACAGTCTCTCCTCAGTTTGTTGATTGACAGGGTGTGCAGGACTCTGGCCTGGCTTCCAAGGGGGATATGGCTCCTGCCCTGAGGACATACATTGGAGACCAAGATTAACAGTTATATTTTAATGAGCTAAGTCTTAACTCCCATCTCCTGGTATATATCAGTTCTATTGCTGCGTACCCCATGCTGGTTAACAAAGAATACAAGAATTGCACACATAGAGAAATTCTTAAAGCAATTTGACATTGCTGAGATATTTGTACTATAGTGTACAAAAATATGTTTCTAACAGATTGGAGGGAAAGCAAGTAGTCCTTTGCCTCAGATAGTTTGAGAAGCTGGTGTATAGATCACCATAACTTGGATATTTTTGAAAAGAACATTTTTGCATACACATTCTCCTCCTTCCATCTGTCATATGAACAATCTAGAGTGTTTTTTTTTTTAATCTCCATTTTACTGTGAAAGTAGTATGTCTTCATTGTGACAACAACTTGAAAAGTATAGAAAAGTTTTTTGTTTTTTATAAAAGTAAGTCATGCATTTGACACAGGCTAACTGTTGGCTCATATTTTGGTGCATTTCTCTTGTTTTTTTTTTCATGCTCATACATGTACACTTTTTCTTACATAAATGGGACTTTGTATACCTATTCCTTAGTTTACATATCCTAAAAATTAATTTGCATGTCATTTAACATTCTTTTACAGAGAACTGCTTGGTGGTCTTGCATCTAGTTGTACTATGATTACCCTTTTTGTATGGTCCTCTATTATCAGCACCTATTTTATCCCCTCATTTATTTGTCATAATAGCTAACATTTAAAAAATTTTTGTGACATCTTTGATAGTATCTCTGAATATTTCGGTGGGATATGTTTCTAGAAGGTCAACAGTATGACTATTTCAAGGCTTTGATACATTGCCCATCAGAAATGTTGAACCACATTTCCATTATCACCAGTGATGGATGGGCTCACAGTACCAAGGGCTGTCAGGATTGGTACTGCCAGGGTGGGAGCTTGTTGACAAAGATAAAGGCAGAAGCAATGAGCAGAATACTGGGGAGGATGTCTATGGGGCATGGAAAATGGTCTGTTGGCTAAAGTGGAGGATACTTTCCAGGAAATAGAGAAGACAGAGAAATTGAATTGGATCCGATTTGGTGGAGCACTGAATGCTAATTAGATTGGTATTGGGGAGACTTTGGTGGGTTTGGGTCAGGAAAATGAGAGCCCCAGGGCTTTACAATGGGAAGATGGGCTTCTACAGCACAACCTGTGCCTCAGCACCACTCATTCCCAGTACACGCTGTGCCCCTTCCCACCTCGTGTCTTTGCTCGCACTGTTCCCTCTGCCAAAATGCTCTGCTTTCCATTATCTATTAAAGCTCCACTCGTCCATCGGGGACCTTTCTCAGATTGTTCCCTGTGGACTTTCTGCTTGATTTTATAGCACTTACTGGTATGATATGCGATAGGACTTTTGTTACAACTACTTGGTGCACTACTCTCTTCCACCAGATTATAAGCTCCTAGTGAGCTTACAATTTCATTTCACTTATGTATCTTTAGGTGCTTATAGTGCCTGTTATAGAATAGGTAGTACACACATTTGCCAAAGGAATCCCAGGTACTGCATATTGCCTCCCATGACCTCGCACAAGTACACTGTAGGCCAGGAGATGTGTGCTTCAACAGATTGGGGTATTGGATATCTCAGCTAAGTCTTTATTTCAGAGCCATTTGGATCATCACATAGGGCTACACAAGGGACACGCTGCTCTGAACATTTCCCTCTCTTCCTATCCCAAGACTTCTAAATGCCACCCTCCGGAGACCACTGTCCTTTAAGTAAGCAGAGATCTTGACTCTAGAAGTGTTTGTAAATCATAGTTATTTATGAAAAATTTTACTGGAGTTTGTATCATTGTATGAGATTATTTTTAAAAAGCCATATGGCATCATGTTATACACATCATTCTTTGATTTGCTTTTTTCACTTAACAGTATAACTTGGGAATTTTCCCCAGGCAATATATATATAATCATAATCTTAAACTATATAATCATTAAAAATGTAATTTTGTAGTAGAAATTCAAATTCAAAAGGGTACAAAATGAAAAAGAACAGTTCTCTAATCCCCTATTTTTATTTTAGAGGTTGCAGCTACTATTAGTCCTTTCTTATATATATTCATAAGTATGTATATGAATTCTTTAAAATGTAATCTTGTAGTATATATATCATATGGCATCTTGAACATGTTTCCATATCCACATATACATATGCCTTGTTTTTAAATGAGGGCACAGTATTATGTGAATATACTATAACCATCTCCTTTTTGGTGAACTCATTTGATCTTTTCTGTTTGAATATCTATGACTCTTCTAGCTCATGTGAAGTTACTCTTCCTTTGTTATGAATTTAAATTATTCAACAAGATAAACAGTAACTGAGTGCCTTCTTCTTCCCTGGCACTGTGCAGGACACGAGTGCCGACCAGTTGCTTGATGTGCAGTTCCTTCCCTTGACTTGGAGCTCATCGTGGTCTAACAGGAACGTATTCTCTTAAGGAACTTAGAATGTGATATGAGCTGGAATGAGTAGGTAGGCCTTAGCATACATATCACTGATTCTACTTTGGGAAGGTAGAAAAGAAGAAACTGATACCAAGCTTTAAAGGGTAAGAGATCCTTGAGGGGTGTGAGGAAGAGAAGGTCATTCTTGCAGGGGAGTTCAAGAACAAGATGGGTTGGCAAGAAAGAGCATGTGTTAGGCAAAGAATGGCCAGTAGCCCAATGCGATTGGGGCATGTGCTGCGGCACGCACAGTAGGGTTGTACTGTTTACTCAGCAGTTGGTCGTAGGAAGCATTCAACAAGTGAATAGAAGACTGTGCTCTTTGCCCAGCTAGGCTCCAAATCCTCCTGGGGTTGTCCTCTCTGTGCCGTATAGGGGCATATCAACTGTCTCCATGCAGAGGTCTCTTTCTTGAATTGGTCTGACTTAAAACAAAAAACAACGTTTTACCCATTTTTTCACCCTTAACCATGTCCTGTCTTCTCTTTTGCAGAGTTTAGTCCCTTCAAGAAGTAGAACAGAATTCAGTCATGGCCCCAAGGAAGAGAGGTGGACGGGGGATCTCGTTCATCTTTTGCTGTTTCCGAAATAATGATCACCCAGAAATCACCTATCGGCTGCGAAACGATAGCAACTTTGCGCTTCAGACCATGGAGCCAGCGTTGCCCATGCCCCCTGTGGAGGAGCTGGATGTCATGTTTAGTGAACTTGTGGTGAGTCCCCAACTTCCTTCCTGGAGGTGGTTGGGAGCCAGGAGGGAGAGGAGAGAGATGTGCATGGTTGGTTTGGTTAACCATGGGCTTGCCCTTCTTCACTGAAATGACCCCTTTATATTGGCACCTCAGCTGTGAGCACAGGGCCTCTAGCATTGCTACATCGAAGGGCTTTGCTTTAAGTCGAGGGATTTCGACCTTAGGTCTTCAAAATATGTGGCAGAACTGCATCCCAAGTTGCTCTTTCTATTCTTCCCCATTCCAGTCTGAGTCTATATTGTGTGGATAAAGAATTCCCTTGTCTGCTTCACAGCTTCCACAATTCCCTCCTGCTTTCTCCACCCCTACCCTCAGTGTATAGTATTAATGTCTTTTTAAAAATTAGTCATACTCCTCCTCCTGTCCTGGATCCTTTGATGAAAGACATTATTACTTAAGTACAGTGTAATTATTTAGCCTAATGATAGGATTGCAGTAATAACTGTTGTGGGAAACTTTTTATAGATCCTATCATATTTTAGAATCCACTATACTGAAGTGAGAGATGTGTCTAGTATAGGACCCATTCACCAAAAGATGTAAGTGCTCTCTTGAGCTTGGCTTTTCAGGCACTTCTGAAGTAGTGTTTCTTTCCATTCTATGTTTTAGGGGATATTGTGGCATAGTTTAAAGGGTAGTGGCATGGGGGATTAGGAAGATGTTGGTTCAAATTACTGTTCTGACTTTACTATCTGTATAAGTATGGAAAAAGCATATAAGCCTGTTTTCTGGAACGGGAGAAAAGAAATAATGCCTCCTCCCAGTTTGATGTAGTATCTAAGAAGAATTTACATAGTGGGAGTGGCCCAGTGCCTGGTCCTCATAAGTGCTCAATAAATGTTACATGAGTACTCTATCCTCCCTTTATCACCACTGGCAATTTGTAGTGGAGTCAGTTCTCCTCAGACCATTGATATCATTCAACAGATATTAGAGAGTGCTACCATACGGCATGACTCTTAGGTCAGGAAAGTAACGTAGGCTTTCTTGCTGTCTTCCAAGGGTAATATCTGAACTGATCAGGTCAAGTCCAGCTCCTCTAGACCAGAATTTACCTATAAGTTTATCGTATGAGACAGGCCAATATGAGAGGGTACTGTGAAGCTGATGTTTGAGTTCTTGTCTCCTGAGTGGATTAACGGGCCTATTACCAACAGAATTGGTTGGGAGAGAGAAGAGTTGCCTCTTGATAGCATGTTTGTATATTATGTTGTTGATGAATATTTTCAGTGTTTAAGGAATCTCTCTTCTCTCCTGCCTCTCATGCAGAGACTCTGTTCTGGGTGTTACTCGGGAGGTTCAAAATGGAAAACTAGAACCTATTCCTAAACAGCTGATAGTTCAGTAGCCAAAGGGGACTGATGCAGGCATAAAGGAAGAAGCACAACCCACCTCTGCGTAGATTGTGTATAGATGTGTTGTGAGGACACGGTGATGAGGAGGGTAGTCACAGAAGGCTTTCTGGAGGAGGTGAGCTGTGAGGAGCAGTTGAAGGTGAGAAGTGGAGAGGGTCAGTGTTAACGGTTGTCTCAGTCATCTTAAGCTAGTTCATCCTGTGATAGCAAACCCTAAGCCGTTATAAACGGCAGTGGTTTATCATTTGCTAATGCTGTGTGTCTTTTGTGGGTCAGCTGTGATTCTGTTCCTCACCATCTTCCAGCCAAGACCCAAGCCTGGTGGAAGACGAAGGAGAGACATGGTAAACTACTAGCAGGCTCTAAGGTCAGGCTTAGAAATGGTACATGTCTCTGCCTAAGTTTATTGCCTTGCCACTTTTCTTTGGCCAGTGAAAATCACATGACCACTCCTGAGGCCACTGGGCGGAGGGCATGGTGGGGGGGGGGGGGGTTGAGGACACATAATCCTCTTCCAGAGAGAGGCAATGAGTCATCTACCATGGGGGCTGCAAAAAGGGGCAGTTAACAATGTATTCACATACTTGGTTTTATTTCCCACTTAAAGTATTTTAAAACCAAAAGTCAGCCTAAGGAGATAGATGTCACTGATAGATGAAGGCCTTCTTGGTGGTAGTGGAGCTGGAGGGCAAAGCTAGTACCCTTGAAGCACTCACATCCACCGTCTTTTCAGTTGTAGTCTATCAGACTCTCCAAATGAGCCCGAAGCCAGAGCCCCCGTGGTGGCAGCTCCACATACATCTTGAAGACAGCTCATTGTTCTGTATTCATAAGGGAGAAAATTCCACTCTCTGCCTTATTGATGTCTTTATTCTGTGTGAAAATTGCCTGCAGCTGTTAGTTGTTAAAAAGCCAATGCCAAACCAGAACTTTAAGCTGAAACCATTGGAAAACAAATTATGTTGAGGTTTGTATCTGTCCTGGTGAGTGACGATGGATTTCTATCTATTCCTGACTTCAGGGACTTAGACCACAAATCCATCCAACGGCCAGGGGTGTCCTGGGGCAAGAGAGGTGGGTTCAAAGCCACTGGAAACTTCTGCCCTGGTTTCTCTTGAGTGTTCACAGAAGCACTTCTGCCTCTGCCCATGCCAGGAAAGGAGGGCCACATGGGGAAGGGGGGAGCGCCTGGCATGTGGGGTCAGACCACTCTGCAACCTGTGGTTACTTCCTATAAGATGGTTTCTGTTGGAATTTAAGTTTATTGCCTTGCCTAGGAAATGAGGATAGTACTGTATCTCAGAGAGGTTTGGTGTAAAGAAGGTAACTTCTTTAAAAAGGCTGCCTCCTATTAGGTGCTTTACACTCCACATTCTAGTGCAATGAGAGGGATGGGAAGTCATTCAGGTATTTCCTGGGCACAACACCCTAAGCAGACATGCCAGGTTTTTCCTCTTTTTGAAAGCTAATCTGCCTGCTGTGAGTGAGTCAGTGTGGGTCCTAACTTGCAGAGGAAGCTTCTCGTCACAGCTGGTTGTTACAAGCTGGTTTCCTTTGCCTCTTCTGATGACGTAGTCTATTAATGTTTTTAAACGTGGTGCTGAACAGGTAGGTTGCAGAATTGCTTACTGCAGCCTTATCATCTCATAAGTAAAGCAGAGCTGAATGGGAGTTCAGCCATGGGAATCTGTAAAGAAGGTGGGGTGTGAGGAGCACCGGCCGCAGGCCGTGGAGTCAGACTTGCTCCAATTTTAGGATGTAGTGGTTCCTGGAGGCCCCAGTCCAAAAGCCTGCGTATCTTTTTTTTTTTTTTTTTAATAACAGCTTTATTGAGATCTAGTTTACAGACTATATAATTCACCTATTGACATTGTAGAACTCAGTGGCTGTTAGTATATTCACAGAGCTGTGTGACAATTACCACAAGACATTTTAGAATGTTTTCATGACATCAAAAATCAGCTCCCTTCCCTATTAACTGTCAACTTCTCATTTCTCCCCAGTGCAGCCAGGCTATGTCTAATGCACTTCCATTTCTGTGAATTTGACTCTTCTGGGCATTTCATAGAAATGGAATCATATGATATGTGGTCCTTCAGGGCTGGCTTCTTTCGCGTAGCATGATCTTTTCGGTTTATCCATGTTGTAGTGTGTATCAGTACTTCATGGCCTTTTGTGGCTGGATAATACTCCACTGTGTGGATGTACCACATTTTGTTTATCCATTCATTGTTGATAGACGTTTGGGTTGTTGCCAGTCTTTAGCTATTACAAATATTGCTGCTGTAAACTTCATTCATATACAAGTTTTTGCATGGAAATAGATTTTCAGTTCTCATGGGTGTAGACCTAAGTGTGGAATTTCTGGGCCATATGGTAACATAATGTTTAACTTTTGAGGAATTGTCAGGCTGTTTTTGAAACTGGTTACACCATTTCACAATCCCACCTGCAGTGTGTGAGGGTTCCAGTTTGACCCCATCTGTGCCAACACTTGTTATTACTTCCTACACATTGACCTTCTGATTTTAAAGCTATTTTATAGCTTTAGAACTGAGGGCATGTAACTTGGACATTTTCAAAACTAATTAATTAATTATTTTTGTGAGTAGAAATACTCACAAAATTATTTTTGTGAGTAGAAATAGCCTCTGTGTAACAATTTTTAACTGATTTGGTATATTTTTAAAAATACTCAGTTGAGAGCTTATGTAATCTCTGTTAGCTATGTATTTTATGCCTTTCAAGCATCAATCCTTTTTTTCCTGATTACCTCCCCCACCTTCTCGCCCCACTTTTTCTGCTTTGTCCATTGCTTTAGCCACAAACTGTGAGCATATCCAACCTAAGACTCAATACTGTTCCCATAAGATAAGATTTAGTTATGGTCTTTCCACCATCTCTTAAAGGTCTTAGATTTTTTTCGCCAACCTATTTGAAGACTCCTAGGCATTAAAACTCTGTAAGTGGTTCTTATTCAAGTAACTTTTTCATCTCAATGTTAGAAGATTTCCTTTGGGATGAACAGAAAAATGTGTCATTAATTGACTGGTCAGTTCTTTTGGGGTGTATGCATGTGATAACTGGTGAACAAAGCAGTCATGGTTCTTCACGAATTTGTGGGACCGAAGGTTTAGTGGGGGAAACTAAACACGTAATCTTACCTCGTGTGTCTGAGGATCATGAGGGGCTTCTCCCCAGTGTATACTTTTGGGGAAGCATGTTCAGTTCCCTTTTTTTCACAAGGAGGGAGTCCTATTCACAGGTTCCCTGTGTATAATCCTAGCTCTCTTGTCCAGGAATTCCTAGCTTCTCTTCCAGCTCCTCTTGGGGATATGCATAGTTGAGTCCCTCTCTCTTCCTCAATTTCTCTACGAATCAACTTGCTTTCCGGAAACACATTTTGTGCCCCTTGGTGCTATGAATTTCCTAGGAGTGAGCCCCCTTGGGAGTTCTGTAGTTGTACTGCTGGTAGGTCAGTGTCTAATTCTGCACTGAAATCTCAGCAAGGCCACTTGTCTGCAGGTGAAAGTTGGGTTCTCCAACTCCACTTGCATGCATGAAAAAGAAGGTATTTGATTTCCTTTCTAGCTTGGCTCCTTAGCTTAACTGTCAGTGAATTTCAAACTTGCTATTTGCTGACACCTACCCCCAAACCCCACAGATTCCTAACCTAGTGGGGAAGGGTCTTGGAAGGCTTTGGGGCAAGTTTCATTTGATGTTAAGACACAAAAATCAAGTAGGAATATCCAGGCAAAGTGGAGAGAGGAGTGTTACAGACTGTGAGAACAGCATATATAGGGGGCTGGGAGGTGAGAAAAATCATAGAAGGCTCAAGGAACAGAAAGCTGAGTATAGATGGAACATGAAATCAGAGGCTTCTGAGAAGAGGTTCTGGAAAGGAGATGGGAATGATTGTATTATTGATTTAGTTATATATCTTAGATTCTTATTTGAATGAGAGGAAGAGATCTCTGCTTTCTTATAGTTTTCTCAGCAAACCAAACATATTAAAGTACAGCAAAATATTTTGCTGTCTGATTACATATACAAAAATAACCATTGCTCTTGGCAGTCTCGGTGAAGTGTTAATAAGTATAGCAAAAGGTGTCCTGTCTTGTTGAATAGATTCTGTTTTCACTTGAGTCCAGTTGTTGAGATGAGATGCTTTCTTGCTGCAACGTATACCTTCTCAGGGTACTTTAGTTTTGAAATGAAAAGGGAAGAGAGAATTAGGAGGAGGCCCCTTCTGCTCTTCCACCCAGTGCATAGACTCCACACACCAGGAACTGGTGGGCTAAGGGTTTCCTACAGACCATTCCACAACAACAATGATATTGGAAATGATGTCTCCTAATGGGTTCCCTCAGCTCTCTTACCTTATAGAACATGCAGATGTCCAACTGCTTTGCCTGGCACAGATTTTAGGTGAGAAACCAGGTTTCGGGCAAACCTGGTTATGGTTTTGAAGTGTTTTGCACCAAATCTCCAGTCTTCTAGTACACACATTGTTTTCTGTATTTGGATTTATTAGAGGAAAGCTTTCATTTCTAATACAGTAAGTACATCACTATGAATTTATGACTAGTTGGAAATATGCATCATGGATCCAACTTTTCCTAAATCTGAAATGTGACCAGTTACATTTTACACTTTTCTGGTTAATCTGTCTTCTTTTGAATCCACTCCTTTGTCTTCATTTGTTTGGCCAGTCGGTCTAATGTTTTGGGATAATAGACTATAGAGTGCTGTGCCTTCTAAGAAATGTAAACTATGTTAAAGAAACTTATTTAAAAATTTGTTATTGATCACAAAACTACCATTTATACTATTGAGCATTGCCGATGAAAATCAAATCTCAGTGAGGAATGTGGCAATGATGGATACCATAGGTTGATGGGAAGATTTGTATCCTCATAAACACAATTATTCACTATAGGTCAGTTTTATTATTACTGATTCCTGGGGACATTAGTAGCCAGCATAGAATTTGAGAAATGAAGATAGCAGGAATGAGAGAATTTAGTTGACATATCAGAGTCAGATGAATTCACAGTCAAGGTAAGCTGTGCCAGCTGAATTCACTTGGGAATCTACTTCAGTAATCTTTTCATTTTTCAATATATTCTGAAGTCAACTTTGGTATGAAAGGAGCTACAGGAATCCAAATTTGTCTTACAGATTTACCAGTGTACAAATTTTGTTCTTTTCCTAACTACGTGAAATTTTACTCCTCTTCTCAGGCTGCCAACATAATTTCTTTTATTACTAGGACTATCTTAAGCTCTTTTTAATAAAAATTCTTCCATTATCACTAGAATTGATGACAAGTTTCAACACTTTTTATCTCTTTGTTTTTAGAACTTGCCTTTCACACTAAGACCATGACTAAGAATAGAAAGTTTCTCATAGAAGCTGTTCAGTTCCCTGTCTCCAAAAAAGATGTAAAAATTGGGTAGCAAGAACATTTAATTTTAACCTGATTGAAGGGGGGAAAAAAAAAAACTGGTTATAAGGAATCCTAGTTTTAATCTATTGTTTCTTAGAGTCTAAAGGATTGCTTGGTAATTAAGCAGAGAAAATCAGACCGTATAAAGACTTCAAAGAAATGTTAGAATAGTCTCAAAGTGTTCAGTTGTCTGGAAGCCAAAAAGCAGAATGAAAAACTGATATTAAAATTGTTCTATTTCCATGAGGTAAAAATTCTTTTCATTTGACAAACCTGTAATGGTCAACGAGAAAATTCTGTTTAGCTAAAGGACATGGTTAGTTGACAATGAAGAAGAAAATATATTGAGTAGATCTTCCCCTGACTCTGTGGCATTTTTGGATACTTTGACTTGATGAGTTTATAGAAAAATGCTTAGAACGGTATGAAAATATGCAGTACATCACAGAGGTAAGTGGGAAAGCAGATATGGTCTTAAATGTGTTCAGTGCTGAAATTCCTATGTAGAGGATGTGAACGGCTGCCAATACATGGTCAATTTGCAGATGACCCAAAAAAATGATCCTAAACCCAGAACTTTATAAACAAATTATTTTGGCCCTGAGAACAACTAATGATTTGTGATACAGGGTGATGTTAATGTAGGTGGTTTTGCTTGCTTGTATACTTCTGAACTGAACATTACATTTCTTCTAAGAATCAAAGTAGGGTTGGCAGTAGATCTTCATCCCAATGGATAGTCTACATTTCTTTGTACTGGTTGGAGGCCCAGTTTGGTTAAAAACAGTGAGGTGGACAGTAGGCTTCTTAAGTTCCCTTCTTGTCTTCTGATTTACCACACAAGAACAGTAAAGCTTAAGGTAAAACCACAAAACCATTTTATTCCTTCTAGTACTAAATTTATGTTTTATCTCACCAAGATCATTCCAAGTATCCTTTTCTATAGGCAATTAAGTATAGATTTTTGACTCCATGTTAGATACTTTGTTATAAATCAATACACTTATTTCTGGGTGTTTCTTAATTTAGATTATAGGGACTGAAATGGGAGGGGGATTGTGGAGAGATGGAGGAAAGAAACATGAAAACTTTCTTTTTCTTTTATTTATTTATTTTTAAAGATTTTATTTATTTATTTGACAGACAGAGATCACAAGTAGGCAGAGAGGCAGGCAAAGAGAGAGAGAGAGAGGGAAGCAGGCTTCCTGTGGAGCAGGGAGCCCGATGCGGGGCTCGATCCCAGGACCCTGAGATCATGACCCGAGCCGAAGGCAGCAGCCCAAACCACTGAGCCACCCAGGCGCCCCTCTTTTTCTTTTAATACAAATAGCTGCAAAACCATCTCTGAGCTAATAATTCTTGAAAATAGTTACAAGTCATCTTGGCCTTGATGACTTTCATTACTATGGATTCTAAAGAGACTGAGCAGTATATACCTACTTAGCTTTTGACTACAATTTAAAATCTGATTATTTAACTTAATCCTCAGGCTACCATGTGCAAATTATGCGAAGTCAGCCTCCAGTATTGACTTGCCAACTCTCTACATGTCCCTGTATAAATCAGTCCAGGTTTTAGAAGACTGGGAAAATAATTTCATCTCCACAAGTCATGTGGTTTAGTAAGCTTTTGAGTATAAATTTTGAAAATGTGTTTCAGTAATGGCTAGAACAATCTGGTAGTTTGTATAAATAACTGCGCATGAGAATATATATTGATGCATTGGGATTCATCTAAACATCATTTGTTCACATAAAACATATGTCACATGGCCTATGGGAGGTAAATGCCCAGTATGTGGGTGGTGTATTTCAGTTCTAACTGTCCTCAATTTTATCCACTGTACTTGGAATCCCACCCCCCATCTTCAATTCCCAGAATTACTCAGTAATTTTAGACTGTTCTTGGTGTATGTTGTAGGAGCTCAGTACCAGTTACATCTTTTAGTTATGATTTTTTTGGCTTATGGATAAAGAACCACATCTCTGTATATTTTTTGGAAAATAAGATTTAAAAATGTAGTAGTTTTTCTCCTCTTGTCCAATTTTAAATGAATCCACTGGAAACACCCTACAGCTGCTGTTTATTTCATTATGCAATGGAATATTTAAGAATTAAATTAAACCAAATAACTGAAAGCTCACTTAGAATGTATATACAGGTTGTTTATAGGAAAGATGGGCATTTCTTGGATGTAGAAGAAAAAGCCAAGTCCTTTGCCATCTTTTAAACAATCAGATGGTATGAGTTTATTCCCATATGGACACTCATTATGTTAAACAGAATGACACACAGGCATTGTAATCTGGCTTTTTCATCCTCAAGAACCCTAGGGCCGGGAGTGGGGTGTGGCCCAGAGAGGGTACTCAGTAAATGCTTGTGGCCTGGATGAGTAACGAATTACTAAAAGTTAATACTTGAGATGCTCAGTAACTATTTTAATGTGTATGTGTGTGCATATGTGCCTGAATTCATGACTGCTGCATCCTCCAGTGGTTGGGTATATATATTCTGAATTATTCTCGAAGTAGAAGTGATACATTTGGGCTGATCCTTGTGTCCTTCCTGTCCCCCATCCACCTGTTAACCATTCTCTTCAGTCTTATTCTTCAAATGGGAGCACCAAAGTGTCTAGCATCAAGGGTAGCAGCTTGAGAGGACAAGGTTGATAATGTTTGAGAATTATTTCCTGTCCAGTTTCTCTACCATAAGTGAGTTGATAAAATAAATAGCTGCAGTGTGGGAAGAGACCTATTCTACTAAATGTCTTTTGACCCAAATAAAACTTAAGTGTCTGCTGAGCTGCCAAAAGGTCTCTGAAGAGCTTGCTGAGCCGGTGCGGGAAGAGCCTGGGCTGGCAAGAGCAGTACAGGTGTCACTGAGAGAAGGGGAGCTTATTTAAACTCGACGCTGGTTCTTTGTCCCACAAGATGAAGTCCCTCCATGCATTCAGTTAGGGAAACACTGCTTAGAAATTCTCTGTATTAAGCCTTGTCAACAGAAGTTACCAGATTATAGATGTAAAAACTGGATATTTAGATATTTAGGTGGCTGGATGGATACTGGGAGATGATTTTAACATATACTTAGAACAGAGTTATTTAAGATTCCTGCAACACTGCTGGTGATGTATACTAATTAAAAATTAAAAGTTGCTCTAATGAGTTTCTGATTGTAATAACACAGAGAAGCAGAACGAGAAGCCTACAGGTTTAGTAGCAGGTTTTGTCTAGCAAACTGGTTATGGTTTGCATTGCCTACTGTTAAAGAAAGGAAAGGAAATATTATAAAACACTTAACCACTGGTATTAAGAACTAAAAATTATTTCTGTTAGTCAGCCTTTGCTTGTGGGATCTCACTTCTTATTTTTATATATCGAATTAAAGCATGTCTATCAGACACAGAGAACATGACTGTGTAGGTGAGTCATATTGTGGTATTTCATCTAATGACTAAGAATGTTGGCTGAAATCTTACCTGCTGAAAACCTTCAAGGTTCTCTTGTGTGTACACATCCATTTTGGGATTTAAAGCACTCTGTTGTTTTCCATTTATGTTTTTCCTGACTGGTTAGGAGCAGGTAGTAAGTCACTGAATGTACTTCTGTTTAAAATGACTAATATGGAATGTCACTTTCAGATTTCAAACCACCGCTGGGAAGGTAAAGGACTATTCTCAGGGTCACTGTGGTTAAATTTTAAGAGCTGAATTGGCAATCTGTGACTTAGGGATGTGCCGGTCACTTGCTGTGGCGGGGTTAGATGTTCATACATTTGATGAAATGTCTCCGCCTAACAGTACATTTTCTCTCTACGTTTTTAAAACTAATTTGGCCTTTTTCCCCACGACATTATATTTATCACTATGTCGTATGACTTAAGGCCTAGTCCCTTGTGCCTCCGAGCATCTGACTTTTTTCTGGTACTGTTGAGTTATGGGATGGAGGGAGAGGGTTAATGTCAGAGAGGGTTAAATCCAGCCAGGGCTAACTTAGGGTGTTTGTGAAGTGACCTGGAGCATTGCTGCCTGGAGGTATGTGGGGAAGTCTTTGGTGGGTAGGGCCAGGGTGGGTGAATTGGGCCTCCATGCTGTGGGCAAATACCTGAAGTATATGCAGTTTAAAGGAGAAAAGTTAGCTTTGTCTGAGTAAGAATAATTAGAAATTTCATGAGGTCTGAACATTGAGTCAGACCTCAACATTGGCTGGCTACCTGGTCAAGGACCACTAAAAAACAAAAATAAAAGCATACAAAGCCATAAGTTGATTGACAGGATGACCCCAGGACCTGTCTTAGCTTCATGTCTCCTCGTTTTTTTTTATTCTCTCCCAGAAAAGTTAGCTTTGTCTGAGTAAGAATAATTAGAAATTTCGTGAGGTCTGAACATTGAGTCAGACCTCAACATTGGCTGGCTACCTGGTCAAGGACCACAAAAAAGCAAAAATAAAAGCATACAAAGCCGCAAGTTGATTGACAGGATGACCCCAGGACCTGTCTTAGCTTCATGTCTCCTCGTTTTTTTTTATTCTCTCCCCACCCCGACAGAGCATTAATTGCGTGTCCGTCTACCTCCACATGATGCATTAGTATGTGTGTGAGTAGTTAGTTTGACTCATTAGAAATAGAAATCCAGAATTCCTTTGTTAAAGATTTCTCTTGTAATCTGGAAACGTATTTGTTGGCTCATTGAAATGTATTGATTTGGTGGATTTTCAAAGAGTAAATGCTTTCAATATTGTTTTGGACGTTTTATAAATAACTCCCTATTTCAATTTAGCTAAGTCTCTGAAAAGCGCTCTTTCAACTCATTCAAGACCCTTATTGTATATTTTTTCAAAATTCCTTCCCTTGCTTTATCTAGCAAATCAATCCATTTCCTTAGATTTATTTGTACTGTGCCAATTGTTTTATGATTTATATAGATTTCTTTACAGTGCTGCCTGCTTCTGTGGAGTGTAGGACCAGTGAGATTTCTTTGTACAGAACCTTTTAGAAGTGGGTCTTAATAATACGCTTTGTTAGTGATGAAGCCTAGAGCTTTAGTTCCCACAGCTGGATTTCTCTCAGAGGTACTTTTTTCTTAATAAAAAGTGTGTCATTTATACCTTTTTCCAAGATACTACATATCAAATATATATTTTATGAAGATATTAAAAACATGATATGTTCTCTAAGAAAAGCCTATAGGCTTTTGTTTGCTGTTTGTTAGTTTTCAAGAAGCTTGAGTTCAGAGCGGAAGAGGAATGGTGCTTTGTGTGAATGTTTCGCCTTTTATCACTGGCTAAATTATTTTCCTTCATTTAACTTAAAACTCTGTCCAACAAGGCATAATATGAAAGAAAAGTTTGTGGCCAGTGAAGGATGCTGGGCGATCCAAGTCTAGGGCGTAGGAGTAGGAGCTGAATTTGTTCTGCTTGTCTTGGCATTAATTGACAGTCCCCAAAATAATATCTGACTTAGCATGATTGTAAAACAAAACAAAACAAAACAAAAAGTAAGGTGATCTAGGAGCCTCCAGGATGCTGCCGGGGATTTGGGCTAATTACATTTGTTAATCTCCGTGGAAAACTTGCTTATTAATTCACAGAGACACAGAGGAGCCAACACTTTTCTGTAGAGCCACCAATAGGGAAAAATGAAAAACAAAACACTGAGAAGGTTCTTGAGGATTTATCATTAAATTAAACTTATCATTTAATTTAATATTAAGGGGCCTTAGGGGAAATACTATCTCTTGGTCTAAATGGAATGCATAATAATAGAATCCATATATAATTTTCAAGGGAAGTGATCTTTGGTTTCAAACAAAAGCTGTGTCTGAAATTTTAACAGTTCCCAGAGCAAACGACTTATCCTAAAGGGGACCACATTTTTCCTTTTCTTTACACGCCCCCCTCAGCCCCCCCCACACATCCAATCAGGTTCTCTTCTAAGCCAACTCCTTGGTTTATCAGAAATTTGGTTCAGGCAGAAATTTCCTTCCTTATGGTTTACCTAAGGTTATATTTTCTCTACTCTGAATTTTTTCTTTTCCTTAGGGTTCCAACAACCAAGCTTGATTCTATTTCTTTAGCAGCGTATTGAGATGTAATTTTACATTCTATAGAATTCACCTATTGTAAGAGTACAGTTCAGTGAGTTTTAGGAAATGGATGCAGCTGTGCAGCGATTGCCACCATCCTGCTCCGGAACCTCTCCAGCCACCCTGCCCATTTGCATCAGTCCCGTCTGCTTCTAGCCCCAGACAACCACCAGTTGGCTTTCTGCCCCATAGATGTACTTTTTCTAAAAAATCTCATGTAAAGAGGTACTGAGATATAGTGATCCGGCTTTGTTTTCCAGGATTGCCTTTTTCAATATTTGGATTAAGTATCAAAATGAAAAATCTCTGTAATCTCTAATATTACTTTGAAGTGATGTCAGAGTTTGAAGGACCTAATATGTCAAGGTGGCTTTCAAATTAGTTTGTATGACTTTCTTTTTCCTCCTCTGTCAACTTTGATTTTATTGCCCTCCTTGTCCACAAGTATATCTAAATGAGTGCCAGTAGCCTGAAAAGAGAGAAGGCAAAAGGCATCCAGCCATTCTGTATTTAAAGAAGGACCGCAGGAATCAGGTCTAGGAGACATGGAGTAAGATTCAAACACAGAAGCTAAAACTAAAACTAGGCAGCTCCCATAAGAAACTGTAGAATACTTCTTCACCTGCAAGTTACAAAGATCCCTCAGAGAAGACAAAAAGCACTAACTCTAGAAGAAAAGATTAATAAATTAGACATCATTCAAATTAAAATACGTAGTGATCAAAATAGATTATTAACAAAATAAAAAGGCAAGCTATAGCCTAGGAGAAATAGTCTCTATATACCCAGGACCAAGGAGCTGTTTCCAAAATAGGTAACAAATGTCTCTAATGCAATAAAGACAGGTAACTCAATGAAACTGGGCAGAAGACTTGGATAGTTCACAAAATAACACGTGGGAGGGGCCACGTGAGAAGGTATATTCAGCACCAGTTATCAGGGAAATGCAAATTAAAACTACATTGAGATAACTCTTCAAATAAACTAGATGGTTAAAATTAAAAAGACATAGCACCAAATTTTGGTGAAAATGTGGGGTAACTAGAGCTGCCATCTATTGCTAATGGAGAGTGAGATGACACGACCAGTTTCTCAAGTATAAAGGGCTACAGCCACTTCAGTGCCTACCCTGGCCAAACTGAAGATTGTATTAAATCTGTATGTTTCAGTGTATGTACATTTTACTGCCCAGAATAGGGGAGGGGTTAATCTTCGAAATACGCTGATGATTGCTATATCCTACAATAATCCTCTCCCTTCGTCCCTCCCTTTCTTCCTCCTGGCTTTTCCACGTGCCCTCCCCTTACTTTTTTGCGGGCAGGGGGCAATCCAGCCATGTCACATACTGTTTCAGAACAATAATTAGTTAATTAATGGCAGAGATGAATAGAACAAATTCAGTTCCTGCCCTCTGGGCACAAGTCCAGGACAGGAGTCAGACAAGCCAATAATATGCCAGTCGCAATGTGGTAAATGCCCTAAGTAGAGGCAAGAATAGGGGAGCGGCTCATCCAGGAGAGTGGAGGTGGGCCATGTGGAGGGAAATACGCGCTACCTTGACAAGAGCTTGGATGAATGGGACTGATCCTTAGATATGGTGGTAAAGGCTTTCTGAAAAAAGGGAACAGCAGGTGCAAAAGTTTAAAAAGTGGGCAACTTGTGACCAGAAGTGCTAAAAGGTGGCTGGTGGCAGCAGAAAAGGAGAAGGGATAAGTCAGTGCATCACAAGGGACCTCTACCTACCTGCTGAGGAATTTTGGACTTTATCCTGAAAAGAAAGGGAACGACTGAAGCTTTCTATCTATCATCCTGTCTTCCTTACTAGATTCTTAAATTCCATGAAATCAAGGTCTGTTATTCATCTTTGTATTCTTTGTAATGTCTGGCCAGCGTCCTGGAATGGGTAGGACAGCGAGGAAGTGTTGACTGATCTCTAAGGCTGTGTGTGATAGTCTCTTGGAGTCTTGCATGCTTGATTCAGCCATATTATTAAAATGGAATGAGTCAGAGCAGAGATACTTTTGGAATGGAGGGGTGGGGGTCTTATTACACTCTGGGCCTTGTGCCGGGGCACTCCCAGTCATTATCTAATTTAATCTATGTCATTCCTACTCAGAATCTGCCAGTGACCTCCCGTTGCTCTTAAGAGAGCTCTTAAGAGAAAGACCAAAGTTCATAGTATCCTTCAAAGCTACTGTTCACTGCCTGCTGTGCTTTTTACCTATTTAGTTCCTATTCATCTCTCAGCTTTCACTTCACTTCCTTGGGGCAGTCTTCGTTGCCCTACCTTTCCCCACAACAGGCAGACTGTCAGAGCTCAGCTTCCTGTGTGATCGTATCCTGGTTCATGAGATTATTTGATTTCCCTTATTCTCACTCAAGAATATGAGCTCTGTGATACTTTTTTGTTCCTTGCACCTAGCATAGTGCCTCGCGTTTAATAAATACAAAACAAAATTTGGTTGCATGAGCTAATCCTTGAGACAATTCTGTCAGATATATATTATGATTCTCATTTTTCAGGTGAAGAAATTGAAGTCCAGAGGTTAAGTCACTTGCACAAGGTTACATAACCAGATGAGAGCCAGACCTGGAACTCAGGAATGGCTGATGGCAGCATCTTCCTCTTTCTGCTCGTGGACACTCCGTAGGCTTTGAGTGCAGCAGATGGATACATTTTCATACTTGCATCAGTGTTGTGATTTTACCTACCTGCTGAATGATCAACAGAATGGACAGTCTTGTGGTTAAGAACGTGGGCTCTGTAAAATAGTTCCAACCCCAGCTCCTCCTCCACCATTTACTAGCTTGGTTACCTTGAGGAAGGTACTTAATCTTTAAATTTCTTAAATTGTAGTATTTTTAAAAGATTGATTGATTGATTGATTGATTGATTTGTGGTGGGGGAGAGAGACAGGGAGAGAAAGCATTGCGGCATTCGGGGGGTTGGAAGAGCAGAGGGAAAGAATCTTTTAAGCAGGCTCTATGCTCAGTGTAGAGGTCATCATGGAGCTTGATCTCATGGCTCTGAGATCATGACCTGAGCCAAAATCAGGAGTTCCACGTTTAACTGGCTGAGCCACCCAGGCACTACCCCCCCCCCATTTTATTACTGTAATTCAAAATTATAACCAGTGACCCTGTAACAATTAAAAAAATTTTTTTTTAATTTTCTGGAAATTCTCTTTTTCCTTAAAACCATCTGCTTCTAAGTCCTAGTTCAACTGTGAAGCATTATTCTACCTCTAACAGCAAAATACAGTAGTATTAATACTTATTAATACTCTTTGCTGTGAATTTTTAGGTTTTAGGCTTTACCTGTTTATACCTCTGCTCAGTTAGCACAAACAGTGCTGTTACAGGAGTAGTATTGTTTTCTCTCACAAATCCTGGACCTTTTCCCCAAAGTAAGCGCCATATTATTGAGCTGTTTGAATAACTGACCTGAACCTGCTCCCCCCACCCAAAGAAAAACCCCAGCGGTCTGGAAGTGATTTATGTCACAGTACTTTCCTCATTTATCAATAGGTGAGAGCGAGTATGACTTAACAGGAAATTAAAAAAAGAAGAAAGTAAGAAAAATAATCACTTCGTATATATACTAGTTGTATGCAAAAATCTTAACATTTTTAGCATGTTCCCTCACAGTGGGATTTTCTGTAAATATCTTTTGTTCTTTCCCTGATTGTTCATTGTTAAAATTCTTAACTAGTTTCTTGCGCTTAGGGAGTCATGTACATGGGTGTGTGTTTTAGTGACTTAACTATTTACCTTGCTCTTAAAAGAAAATAGCACCTGATCTATGTGTAAATGATGAGAGAAATAACAATACTGCAGCCACCCAGCTACCTGCCCTGTGCCAAGCATTACCCCATACTTAGTCCATGTTGCTCATTTTCACAATAGCCCTGCAAGAGGAATGATATGCCCATCCTGGAGATGAGGAAGCAGAGACTTAAGGAGATGAGTCGCTTCCCCAGGAAGCTCACAGTATATTGGGCTCTGAGTGGCTGGGCCCTGGACATGTAGGTGGTAACAGAATAAGGGCAGAAGGGCTAAATTGGGGTTTTAAATGGGAAACATCAAAGGCAGGCTGAGGAATACATAATGCATTTTGTCAGTGTGTGGAACTAATGAAGTTTTTTGAACCGGGAGCTCAAAACCGCATAGGAGCTCGATTTTGAAGGCGCAGCTCTTAAAAGTGTGCCCGGAGCAGCAGCATCAGCCATACTTGGAAACTTTTTAGATGCTCAGATGTTCACATTCGCTCCCACTGGCTCCATCCTTAACTCTGGGCGATCAGTGACTTAAGGAGCCCCCCAGATGATGCTGAGGTTCTCTCAGGCTTAAGTACAGCTGCTTTAATGAATTCTGGGTGTGCGTGGGGAGGGTGGAGAAGGCAGTGGGGAGGCTACTGCCAGGAGCCAACAGAGCGGTTATTAGAGCATAAATTTGGGTGGTTTCATTGGGAATCAAAAAAAGGAAAAATCGTGACACTTTTCACGGAAGAAATAACAGGACTCAATGATAAATGGAGGTAGGAGTATGAAGTGTGAAGCCTGTGTCTACAGGAGGCAGAATTACAGGTATATACCGAAGGCATTCAGAGGGGGAACGTGTTTATATTCCTCAGGGATCGAAGCCTCATTGTGCCTTGGTTTACAGCACCTTTTCATCTGTCTCACACCCACCAGTCTGCACCCTCACCTAGAGAACTTTCCCTCTACTAAGAAAAATGTACCAGAAGCTCCACACCAGTAATACAGACCAGGGATGATTGAGTTATTAAATGCCAAGAGCTTTTCTCTAAGCACTTTATATTCATTATCCTGTTGTTGCTATTCATTAGTTATGGATGTTTGTAAATTGCCTTCCCTTCGTGTCCAATCTAAGCTGCTCTCCCCTGTAAAATTAATGTTTCCAGACACGGATCTGAGAGGCCGAGTCTGGGTTCTGGAGTTGGACAGCTGCGGGCTGAAAACCGGCCCCGTCATTACCAGGTGTGAGGTCTGGAGCAAGTTACTTACCCAGTCTCCCACCTAAATTTCCCCCAGCTGAACTACAGCAGGGAGCGTTACTCCCATGAGGATGTACTAATGAGTGGACTCAGGGTTGTGGGGACCGAGACAATGCCACATGATGCTTGGTGCATAAAATGCTGAATAAATATTAGTGGGATTTATGATAATGAAGATGCCAGGTGCTTCCGCACAATCTTCATCAGCTCTCGTGGGTCAAGAGAATAAACAACTCATTCTGGCATTTAAGACTTTTGTTCACAAACTGGTCTCTCCCTGCCTCTCAAACCTTTCATGTGATGACTCTCTGCATCATTCCCGTGCTTCCGCTAAGCTGCTCACTGTCCCCCCAAACACACCCCGTCTGTTCTTGTGCCCCTGCCTTTAGTTCCCTTGGTCTCCTCCTCTCATGTCCAAGTTCTTCAGGTCTAGCCTCATACTCAGTGTTTGTGGAGCCCCCATCCCTTGCCAGTGAACCCTCATCTATAATATGAGTAATCCAAACTCCGGAGCTCTGATGGCCTTTAACGCTCAGCGGGTGCTCTCAGGGTACTCTGTCCGTGCTCAGCCCACTTTTCCACACCCTTCGGTAGGTGTAGGGTGAGCCTCGTCCTTTCTGTGCTCAAGACTCAGCCCCATGCCAGAGACGTGCTTTCTTAATGGTGGCAACACGTACCTTGCCTTCTTGGTCTTTCCCAAGTTCATTGAAATATATGTTGGTTTTTGCTTTTGTTTTTCTTTTCTGTAATGATGCTGATAACCTCTCCTATAGGAATAACATTTAATCTATGAAATACTAATTATTATTTTGTTTCCTCAGGATGAACTTGACCTGACAGACAAACACAGGGAAGCCATGTTTGCACTTCCAGCTGAGAAAAAATGGCAAATATACTGTAGCAAGAAAAAGGTAAGAGATTCATTGTGTTTATGGTTGACTGGGAAATTATCATTTTTTGTGCCCTTTGCTTTTCCTCTTCACCACTGAAATTCAGGCAGCTCTTCGTGATGTACAAACCAGATCGTGGCCTTGTTGCTACGTGTGCAGCACAATACTGACACCTTGGATATTTTTATGGACACTTTGTTGGACACCTCCCCATGTCCTCCACACCTATAACCATTATTTGTAAGCCTGTGCAACTGAGACCCAAAACCATAGCGGTGTACACAAAAATCAAAGTTTCCACCCATTCTTTACATGAAAGTCGGTATCTCGGTGGATTAGGAGTAGTGTTCTGGGACCTCAATCTTCCTTTCCCATCTCTTAGCAACTTTCCATTTCAGTGCCTCTAGGGTGTGGCATTGTCCTCATGGTCCCAGGTATCTCTCTGGCTGTTTCAGAGGATGAGGTGTGAAGGGGAAGAAGGCAACATCCTTCCCCACCTCCCCTCTTACGGACATGTCCTGGGAATCATCCACCTGAATTCCCCTCACATCCTACCTTTAGCTACATGGCCTCTGCCTGCAAAGAAAGCATCTTTTATCTAGGTCCTGTTACTGTTGAAGAAGGGGAGGATGGATATCAGCAGTCCCGGTGTGGGCATCACCCCATGGACCATATCTCCTCAATAAAGTTCACTCTGCCATCTTTAAACCCTGTGAAAATTCTCAGACTGTTCCCACCCCAGTTTTGGAACCAATCAAGTTCATGGCCATCTTTTGTCACTTTTTCTTCTGTTCTAATAGAAACTTGAATCAAGATGGGGTAAACAGGAAGGGCAGGCTAGCACCTACGGGAAATGTTACCTGTCTCCAGGACAGTGGACTCTGTAGTTACTCACCCTTGCCTCAAGGCAAAGAACAGGAACAAACTGTAGCAGTCCAATGTCTTTTCAAGGCACAGTATGAGTCCGAGGACCCTTTTCTTATGCAACTAGTGCATTTGCACGTGACTTCTCTTCCAGGTCCTCTGCCTCTTTGCTGCCTTGTTTGATTGCCATGCTGGCCTTCCAGAAACATCTTGCAATAGCAAGAATGTGCCCCTTGGCAGCCCAACTCAGTGTCTCTGTGGGCAAGGCACCATGGCATAACTCCTCTTTGTAACTCCAGCATCAGAACACATTGAAATAAGTGTATGATGACTGAGCCACTAATTTGTCATTAGTGTTATACTGAACTGTCAAAATAAATTGAAAGCACAATTAGTTTTCCACCTGAGCAGTTACTGTTGATAAAACTATGTGTGGAGTTTGGTTCTGGGGGCCTTTGCTGAGAGACGTGTCCAGCTATAACCTCTCTGTATGGTTTCTGAGCTGCTACCAGATCAGACCAAGTTGTAGTTGTAAGGATTCCTAATCTAGTAGTAACCAGGAAAACATGCTTGTGAAGGACTGTGTACTCTTTTCTCTTTGTGCATGGTTCTGTTGTTGAACTGATTGTCATGGCTCAGGAAACAGATGTAATACACTGGGAAAGGATTTTAAAATTAAAAGTGTTCAGTTCTGGAAGTGATGGCATTGTACGGTCGTGGAAAATAAGGGACCTTTTCACAAGGCCATCTTAAAGACCTACGCCCTGGAACTGAAAAGGAAGAATCTTCAAGTGCCTGTATGCACATAGGACATTGAGTGAAGACTTTTTTTCTTCAAGTTAGGAAACAGTATGAAGTGAGGATTGAGAATATACACTGGAGGAAAGGAAAGGACAGGAAAATGGGAGCAGCTTACTGAGGGGAAAGTTTTCTTCTTTCCCAGATTTTATTACACCCCTGACAGCAATTGAAAGTTAATCATGGAAACTACTGCCCCTTAGATTAGAAAAGGCAAACCCTGGAGGATAGTAATGACCTTGGACTTGCAGCTGCTGCTCATTTTTCAATTTCCAGGCCTATCAAATCCCCTTGCAAACCCTGTCTCATGTGCTCATGGCAAGGTTGCCTTTTCGTAGGAAGATAGATACGGATGTGACCCCTGACCTCAGAATCCCATTTCTTGAAGGATGGGCCCTTCCTACCACTACCTGGCCAGACTGCACAGGTCCCTGAAAGCACAGTCCTCCTGCTAGCTTCATTCTTACAGCCCGGATTCCTTACATGACAGCCAAGTAGTGGCTGAGTGGGAAAGCCATTTTAACTCTTTAGAGATTTCCATGGGGTTATAGATCTGCCTCACTTTAAAATGGATGCTAGCGTTGCTGAGTTAAGGATTTTCTTGATTAGAGCGCCTCAAAATATTAAAACTCTGCTCTGTGTTTGGCCTGCAACTGACCTTTTGGGGCGCTGTCATAAATAGGGAAATAATACAATGACTACGAGAACAAAAACTTAAGCAGAAAAGGGCATGATGTTTATATATAACATCATATATATAATGTGATCTCCTAAGGGACAGATTGCCTATTCTCGAAATGGAGCCCAGGGTGGCCATCTTTATTCCTAAGAACAGACTGTTTTTCTTGGACCATATCTTAGGTAGCCTTTTCAAATCAGGCTTGTCACCAGCAAGCCAAACCACATCCATTTCTCAGGCCAAGGGAAAGCTACAGATTCATGGCTTCTTAGATTTTTCCATCTTTCAAGATTAGAACCCAGGGCATTACAGACATTCTCACACATAGTGAAGCCATAGAGTCAGGGGCCATGAAAGCCAACAGAAACAGACACATGAGTTGGTGAAAAGCAGGCTTTCTGTGTGAAAGTGCATAGTAGTTGTGGAGGCAAATGAGACTGGGAACGGAGGATGGGGCCAGGCCTTCCTCAGCCAAGTGGCTCTTTTCCACCCAATGGTGACTTGAGTCCCAGCAGCGGCTGTCTGATTATCAAGCCCTGCGCTCATTTCTCACACTTGCCTCTATCTACTCTCTAGTTGAAAATCCATTTCTAGAGCCAAAACGAAAGCAGCAGAAGTATTTCTAGGACTAAAAGAATTGGAAAGAAATTAATTGGCGGCTTGCCTAATTGAGTAATCCGGGGGAGAGTAAGAGATGGATGTTGTGGCCTTGTTGAAAGTCCAAACAAATCTGTAAAAATGACTGGGCTGGTTGGTCTGCCTTCGTTGGTCCTCTGTGGCAGTCCACTGTCAAATGTTTTTTAACATTCATGAAAGGACCACAAAAAGGTCCTGTTGGTGGGGCTGGAGGTATTTTCAAATAGGAAATGTTTGTGGTTCTTATCTTTAAAGGTAATTCCCTTTTTAGCTCCAATCACAACATACTCTTTTGTTTAAGTGAGGTTTTTCCCAGTCTCCAGCCAGAAACTGCATCTGTTAACAATCTTTTGGATTTTAAACTGAAACTTTTTAAACAATGAACCATCTGACCACGAAAGGCATCTGGCCATGCTGTATTTGCTTATTGTTAACATGATTTTTAAACCCTGGGAAAAGTAAGGAGAGGGCTTTGGAGAGAGAGAAGAAAGTGGTGCGTATACTGTCTCTCGGCGACGACAATCATATGGGCCCTGGCAGAAACCTTTAATTGTGCTTCTTCACGGGAGTGATTTGCACGAATTGTGTCACTAACCTGGTCCTTACAGGCCTCCGGAAAACACTTGCTCCCCCTCCTTGGGCTTCAGCGCTTACCGAGTAGGCAAGTGGCGCTGGATACCGTTAGCTGTAGTGTCCTCAGGAATTTGAGTCCAAGATCAGGATTTGAGGAGAGCACCACTTGCCCTCCTCTTGTTTCCGATCTCTAAAGCCAAGGGTTCAGTAAATGGCTTTGGATTCTCCGTATTTCATGTCTCTATCTTCTTGGGTCTTCTGCAGAGAAGATGAATTTTTATTCTGCTGATGAGGGTGTGTTTGACTCAAATTTCATTAACTACTTTAAGAACCTGGCCTGACCTGGCTGTGGGGAAGATGTGGCCACGTGAGCAAAACCTGGGCCTGGTGCTTGGTGCCTTTGAAGACATGCAGGAACAGTGACTAAAAATGCAGCTGCTAGTTTTTCATTCACTCCCTTCATTTGGTTTGCATATCTTAATTGGATCACTTCCCCACTCATCTCCACAGAAAGCAATTCTCCTTTTACCACACACACACAAAGATTAAAGTTGTATTGTGCACGGTTGTCAGGGTGTGGCTCTTTCAGTTCCTTGAGAGTCGAGGGCCTCCTGTGTTTAAAGGAACATAGGGTGAAGTGGTGGAATTAAGTCAAGAGGAACCATGGGCTTTCTGCACAACTGTCAGACAAGCTAGCTGTAAAACAAGGAGGCAAGATGATACGTTCATCCTCTAGTTGTTTCCAGTATCCTAATGAGAAGCTGCTGTGGGTAGGCTGGGATGAGAAGCAGTAGTTGGGCATTGGAAGACCCGAGAAAGAAGGGAAGCTAGGTATCCTTTCTTTACTGTAATTGTTTAAACACACTGTAGAGTGAGCTTTGGATTTTCATGTGTTTACTTTGTTAGCTATCAAAATTTGGGAGAGGGAGTCTGTTGACGGGCAAAACCTAGATGTCAGTAATTGTATTTCTAGACCTTTTTAACAAGTACTTGGTTTGGTTTCCTGCCATTGAGTTTTCACCTGTTGATGGATTCCAGTTGGCATTTGTACACCCAAGTGCTAAGGGGTTAAAGACAGTGGCAGAAGTAGAAGTGATCAGAGATAAGACTGGGATGTATTTTGCCCTTATTCTTTCTCTAAAAGAATAAATGAGGGGAGCACAGTAGCTGGATATTGGGGGGCGTCTCCAGGTTCTGTAGGCTCTGAAGCTCTTGGCCTTGTCTGCACATTCCCTGACTCTGACAGATGACGGTTTGTATATAAGTCCATGCTGAACCACTAAGACACAACTGACTTGGAGTATCTGGGGCTTCATTCCATGAAGTCATGCTCTTGGTGAGGGGCAGGATGGTTTGTGATTCACCGAAGGTGTATTGAGTACTCCTCCAGGGCAGACTCTTGGCTAAATTCTGAAGATGGTTAAACAAATAAATCAAATTTCCTGGAGTGGATGATCCTGGTAGGAGAAGCAGATAAGATCAAATAATTGCCAAGTCTTGTCATAAGCTCCATAATGAGGTAAGCAAACAGGCTCTGGGGCACGGAGGAAGGAGCCACCAATCTTTGGGGGTAGATGTGTGTGACTCAGGCAACAACAGTTTTTTCACCACTTTGTCCTATCTAGCAGTTAGAGCAGTGAAAGGGCTGATGTTGTCATGCTTTTATCCCATTATCTAGACACCGGCTCCTATTAACAGTTGACCTATGCTCACGTGCACTGTTCTTGGTTTATACTTTGTTCTTTGTCCCTTCCAATATTGAAAAGGTCAACATTAGACTTTTGGCCTAATCTGATCTTCACTACACAACACACAAATTTGTAGGGCTTGTTAGGAAATCTGTAGAAAGGCTAAACTTTTGAAAAAAGGAGGCACAGTGGGGGAAGACTGAAATAACTGAGGTTTGTTCAGCCTGGAGAAGAGAAAGACATGTAGACACTCCAACATAGTTTAAAAAAAGAAAAGAAACTCCAACATGGGTATACCTCAGTGAAACTATGGTAACTGTCAAAATATTGCCAACTTCCTTGGTAAAAAGCAGCTGCCTCGAACCCTCCTGATAAAAATCTCTGTGACAGTCACCCTTCCCACAAGGGTCTACTACTTCCCCCCAATGACTCAAGCTTTAACTACTGGCATGGAGCAAAGGGGACTCTAAGACCCTGTTCCCACATTACATCGTCGATTCCGATTCATTGGTGCCCATGCTATGCTGGTTGATAAGTATTTTGAACGTTGGCCTCAGTATGAGATGCTGATTGACCTGAAGATAGTAATCAAAACCACCTGATAATATGGGTTCACAGCCTGAAACATTCCTCCTCTAGGAATTGATCCCATGGAAGTGATGAGAAATATACCAGGGTGAGGCAGTTCTTGGTAGTGTTGCTCCTAAAAGCCCATGATTGTAACCAACTTAAAAGAGGATGTTTATATGATAGCACACAACCCTAACAGAGTATTTTGTAGCCATTGAAAAATCATGTTTTCAAAGAAATTGTAATGGCATGGAAAATTGCTCAGCATGTTTTAAAAAAAGAAAAAAGAAAGAAAAGTCATAAAACCATAAGTAGTACCGTCAAAAATTTGCAAAGGAGTAAAGTTAGAGGTAGGCAGACAGAAACAGTTGCTTGGTGGGATTGTGGGTGATTTAATTTTTTTCCTTATACAGATATTTCCCAAATTTTCTACAGTACATTCTCTGCTCCTTACTTTGGAATATTTTCCCCCAGTTGTAAAAATAAAATTGCTCTTTTTAAAAGTACATACAGTGTATTTGTATGGTCAGGTTTCAGAGAAGCAGGATTACTGGCAGCAACACAGAGCAGCGATTCACCCTGACACATGCATGGAAGATGACTGAGCACTATCCATAAGGCTGTTGTCTTTATTTCTGTTGCTGGAGCTCCTTGGAGCACACAGTTGGGAAGGAGGGTGGATATAAACTGGAAGAGAGTGAGGGTAGGCTGGAGTCCACAAGGACAGACTGAAGTCCACATCAGTTCTGTCCGCCTCTGACTTTGGTATGGGTGTCCTGCAGAAGCCTGAACCTTTAGTCATGGAGCTCAGCATACACACACCTGGCCCAGGAGAAGCCGAGGGAGGATCCAGGGGAAGGTGGAGCAGTTACAGACCTGCCAGCTATTCCACACCAACAAGGTGAGCCAGCAGCTAAAGACAACATGTATGAACTACAAAATGGCTGCTGCTTCACTTCTGCCCTCCACATCTCCTGTGAGAATCTCTCTTGCGGCTCACCTTACCCAGAAACCTATAAGAAAACATGCTGTTCAGCCTAGCCAACTCGAACATTACAAAGCTACCACATACTTATACTGAAATTGGGAGGAAAAATAAATATTATTTAAAATGCAACCAGTGCTTGGGTTGTCATGGCAACCCTGGCTTCCCTGACCCCTCCTTTGTCTAGCTTGGGGACTTTTTTTCCCTTCTGTCTCCTCTCTTTTTTCACTCTTCCCTGGTGACATTAAAACAAAGGTGAATCTGTAAACCACCCAATGTTTTTCAGTACCATATATCTATTAGGCAATAATGTGAAAACATGAGAACCTTGGCCCTGGTGAGATTTCTTCCATCTTCTGTCCAGAAACCCACTGAAGCCATGTTTCTCATTCCCCTTCCCCCCTCTAAGTAGCATAATCTCAAAGTTAGTGACCCACTTCCTTGCTTTATTTTCTCTTTATTGAAAAAACCAGTGCTCTCAAAATGAATACCTAGTTTTAGATTTGGGGTAGAAAATTTAAGGATTCCCTCCTTTTGGCAGCCCTTAAACCAATGCTGTATTCCAAAAAGGGTGATCAGTTCATGAGTACTTGTGTGCCTCCTTGTCCTATAATCCTTTGTTCAATAACCTCAATTTTGGGCATTTTTTCCCTCTAGGGTTAACCAGTTCTATCACTCCAGCTGTGCCAGCTACCACCCCTGTCTTAAAGTGTGCAGAATGGTCCTGAGCTCATAGTTTTGTGTTGATACCCAGCAGGCACCCAGCTTCATTAATGAAGAAGCAGTAAACAAACTTGCCTACATAATGAACCAAATCCTCTCTCTCTTCCTTGGTGTTTGGAGAAGTGAACAAATCTAAAATATTCTGGACAAGTTCTGTAGTCCCCCGTTTGGGTTTTACATTCTGGTTCTGCATAGGCCTCTGTTTTTCAGCCTTGAGATGTTGTCAGTAAAAGGACTTGCCTTGGAACAGATGATCTCCAAAGGCCTTTTCAGTCAAGGTATCTGCCTGCCAGCTTCCAAAATTATGTTTGCCGCTGTCCCCCCATAGTTGTTCTAAACGGTATCGTAATGTGTGTGCAACACCATTTTTTTCTAAGATAAACAGAAGGCAAGTAATAGCTATGAGAAAATACTTGGCATAGTTAAAGGCCATTTGAAGGGTGAGCGGGGGAGGGAGGGTGCCATTTACTAGGGCATATTGCTGAACCCCTCTGATTTCTCTCTCCTCCTCTGTAAAATGAGACCAGTGTCACAGAATGGTTATACAAAGGGCGATAATGCCATTTCAGAGTTACCAGAGAGCTTGGGGCATGGTCGTGACAGCTGTTGCCACTGTCTACTTCAGTGATGGTGACTGTGATCAAAACAGTAGTGTGGACTCACTTTCTGCTTGTTCCCACTTGTGCTAGTCTGGCATTCATCTCCATATTCTTAAATCCTAATACCTGGTCTTCGTAGAACAGTAGTGAAGATTTCACAAGCCCTCAGAAGCTCTTGGAGGCAGAAATAATAAGTTTGGAGGATACAGTGTAGATAAGGGAAGAAAGCAAGGAAATCTTCGCTGGGAGCACCCGAAATTGGTAAAAGGAGGCTCCCTTTACATCAGAAGTGCTAGGGTAGTGTGATCAACATGCAGTCCCTGAAGTTAGAAAACTTGTTAGAAGTTTTTTGTTAGAAGTTAGAAAGCTAACAAATTTCTGAAAACTTTCCCTTCCACTCATGGGATAAACTGTTATTTCCTGGTTGGTGATTTTATTTTTGTTGTGAAAATTTAAATATACAAACAGTACAAAATATAATGAACACCCATGTTGAACAAATGCTGACACTTTATGATAATCACCATGGATTTTTAAAAAAAGGAATGAGACATTATAAATATAGTAGTGGAAGCCCAGAGGTGACCTATTCTGGAGGTTTTATGTGTTTTCCTTGCCCACGTATTTATAAGCTTATTCTGCATGGATATGTTCATATGGTATTTCATTTTAAGTGCACTTCAATGTTCCATTATATGAACATGCCCCAGTTTAATTATTTTATACCCTTTGGGTAATGCTTATTTGCGATTTTTCATTATCTAAAAAGATATGTGGCAAGGAGCAACCTTGTGCATGTGTTCAAGAATTTTTCTGGAATAAACACCAAGACATGTAATTACTGGGTTGTTTGCTAAGATCATTTTCACCTTTAATTGCTCTCCGAAGTTGTTGTAACAATTTATACCTGCCGCAGATCAGTTGCCAACCTCTGAGGGGAGGGAACTGGTATTTTGTTGTCCTGGTCAATCACTTCATTGAGGTTTGAGTGTTCCTAATACAAGAAGCTGTCGCTCAGGTTCTTCCATTTTTTCCAATATGTCTTAGCAAACTGAAGTAAAAATTACTGGAATAGAAAGTGCTCATTTAAAGAAGAAAAACTCAGGTTTGGAAAATGAAAAGCATTCCATCCAAATACCCATAAAAAGCCCTACAAAAGTATAAAATGTTAGAAGTGTGTAAAAATGGACAATTCACTCAGCAATATGTTTGTTTGGGTTGACTACAAAGGAAACTGCTCCGTGTGTGGTTCACCCTTCCTCTCCTCTAGACCTCTGTACACCCTCAGTCCCAGACCCAGGCAAATTGTGTTTCCATCTTTAGCTAGCTCTTGACTGATGTCTGCCATCACCCCACACAGGAAGTCCCTCTGAGGCACCAGCTGCTTTCCTGAGGGGCAAGTAACATGCAGGTGCAGAGCCAGCACGTCTGCACCAGTAAGCCGACTGGCCATGGCTGGAAATGCCACAGTTGGTGTGTCTCTTCCTCTAACCCAAGTGCCTTCATCTTGAGTGTTTGTAAAAATCATGAAAGCCTTTCTCCTTTCTTCCACTCTTCAATTCTTTTGGATGTTAAGAAATGGAGATGTGTAATTGCTGTGTGTTTATGCCCCATGCCTAAATTCTGAACGAGTTTCTGCGCACAAGTCATTTCCGGGACTTGGGGATTGTTGATTGCTCAGTCTGTAAATACTCCGGTTCTTGATAGCATTGTCAAGCAGCGAGTCTGTATCTGCTTTGTGGATATCATCTCTCTCGTGGACTTCCTCCTACTTGCATTTCTGCAGTAACACCTCTTTCTGGAAGCCCTCGTTTTCCCTGTAAATAGGGAACACCAAGCTGGAAGAGGGTGGGAGAGAATGACCCTGTATTTGCCTTCACATTTAATCATTCAAACAACAATAGAAATTAGTAAGTGATACAGAGCTGGGAAAAAGTAGGCTATCTTGGTTTGACAAATCAATGAATGTGGAGTCCTGGGGAGAGTGGGTGTTTTGTGTCCTGTGGTGATCTGTTTTTCCTTCTGGAATGGGGGCTTGAAAAGCAACTCCCCTGGCTTTCTCTCTCTGCTTGCCATTCATTCATCCTTTGGTGCTGTGCTATGGAGAGAACACTCCTACTTGAGCTCTAGTCGCTGGAAAAAATTTGTAGTTTTGGGTTTGAATGGAATCCCTGGGAGGAGAGTGGTTCTCAACTGCCATGGAGCAGCTAGTTTGGGCTTCCAAATCTTAATTCTTAAGCAGATTCCTTTTGACAGCTCTAGTACAGAACGGATTCCATCATGTGTTAATTGTAGAGTTAGCAGTACAGGACTATCTTGGAGCTCTCAGTCTTTGCTAGAGTCCTTGTCAAGAGTGCTGTTATGGAACCAAGGCTCAAAATGCAGCTCTGTGAGGCCCTTTGAGCCCCTTGGCTGTGTATGTTGAAGCACGGAGGCACCGCCTTCTTTCACTTCCAAAATTCTGCACCTGCAGTTTTGGAAATACACACTGAGTGTCTCGGTCATAGCTGTATCTCTGGTGGAAAGGGATATTATTATATCTCACATCAGAGAATCCAGAACTAGCTGCTTACTCTGATTATCACCAGCTCAGTGAGTCCCTGAGGGCCCTACAGCACAGGAGACCCTCCAGATGGATGCACATCCTTGGTTTCAGCATTCCTTAGGACTGTGGCTTCCTTCCCTGGTTGACTGCACTTGTGACTAACTTCAAACAGAGTTGGCAAAGAGGTTTATCTTGATTACCAGCTCTGAATAGTTGGGGGTTAAAGCCTGGAGCACTTTGAGGAACATTGAGAGATTATGAATGGATTCAGTAAGACCAGTGTGGTAATTAATTAGCAATGTCTGCCATGACACATGATGGGAGAATGAGGCATATGTAGCCAATGTTGCCATCCTTGCCCTGGAGTGCTCCTCTTGCTCCTAGATTGTAGTCGGATGTAAGTATCATATTCCATGCCCCCCACCCCCACCCTTGGTGTCTTCCCTGGTCTTTTGCAGACTCTCTAAATGCTCTGGCACCTACTTTCATAGAATGAATACCCCAAGCCTGCCTGATGTCACCATCTCCTGGAGGTAGGTCTATGCAAGACATCACTGGGAGGAAGTATCCGCTCTAGGAGTGGTATCAAAGAAGAACAAAAGCCCATTTTCCTGAGCTTTTCCTATATACATATTTATTTTATTCTTTTCACTAATAGCGCCAGCACACCTAATATTTGTGAATCCATAGTCTTTCTGCTTAGTGCATTTCAGAGCTTCACCCCCTCATGAAGTGGGAAGGAACTTTGAGCTTCCGGTGTAACTTAGAATATGCGGCTAATACTTCTAATTTGGGGTTCTCCAAATTCCTTATATCCCAGGAACCTAGTAATTTGTGGAGCTAGAATGGGTTACAGTAAGAAAGTCTACCAAAGAATACCAACTTTAAATTACAGTGTCTTAAATTCTCTTGTTCTTCTTCAGTGCAGTATGGGAACAACATTTGTCTTAAGCAGTCTTAAGATAGTATCCTTTTATCTGTCCACCCATGTAAGGGAAGACAGGCTATGTTTCCTCAGTTTCTAGGATGTACTTCCTGACGTCCTCACATTTAGGCATTTCTGAGATGGTGACATCTTCTAACGGATGCTTTTCTGTTTTATTTTTTCTGCCACCAATGCTGTCGTTAATTCAGTAGTATGCCGAGAGTAAGTGATAACTTACAATCAGAAGTATGGTTATGACCGCCCTTTTGGGGAACTATTAATCCTGTCCTAGCATTTTTCACAGTCATCCTGAGAATGGCTCTCTGAATGGAGTATGTCTTTACCGGCTTACTGATTCTCTGCTTAGTTTAATTACTGTTTTCCAAAGCCCTCTCTTTATAGCCTTGTGTTAAGCATTATATTGCAAATCATAAACACACTTTGATTGTTTTCCCAAGAGCAGGTTACAGAACATCAAAACCTGCTTTACGACATTCTGAAAGGCTGGTCTGGTAGCTGCAAATCTGGTAGCAAGATGTGAGGCAACAAAGGCCATTGACACCACTGATTGGATTTCCACACTGCATACGGGTTTAGTGATGTGTGTCCAAACATGTTAATTTACCAGCCAGCTGGACTGAATTGTACCTGGGTCTGTGGCACTCCGTCGTGGCATATGGGTCAAAGACTCGACTCTTAACAAGCTACACAGAAGTGATTTGTTTTATGTCATTGTATACCTTTGTGTCATAGGCAACAGGGGAATGTGGGCTTGTATCATTTCTGAAAATAATAATTGGAGAATGTTTCTTTCTCTTTGCCATGAAAATGAGGGGGAATTGTCATCTAAAATTGGCTTCAGATGTTGAAGTTATACTGATGGAGATTTTTAGGCTCCAGTCATACTCCATGCTGTGACGTGCTTTGCCAAAGAAATGACTTGTTAAAATAAATAAAATAAATGCCTCATAGTTTAGGAAGTGGACTGTAAAGTCTCTGCTTTTAGCTCTAGGTAAAGACTGTGGCTCTTTTCTTAGATATATCAGCACATGAAATGCATTTTCCCCCAGGACCTTGTAGCATATGACTTTCAAGATTTTGGTTCTGGAAAGTCAGCCAAGGCTTTTTCAGGAAAGAACAGGGTGTTCGAACAAACTGAGCCCCTGAGCTGTTTCAGAAATGCCATTTGTCTCTGTGCTCTTGAAGTCCTATTGTTGCTCTTCTCTTTGTTCCGTTGCTGCTGTCCTCGTAGGAAGACCAGATCTCTTTCAAGCGGCACTTTTTATCGGGGTTTGTGATTCGGGGGGAGAACAAAAATGAGAGATGGCTGAGAGGTAGCACAAGGCTAATTTTTAATACGCAGTGTTTCTTTTAACCCACTCAGAAATTTTGGATCATTTTTACCAGTGTAAATAAAGCTTGGGACAGATAAAGAACACTAATGTAACATTTTGTGCTATCAAGAAATGTCTCAAACCATTTTTCCCAGTTGCGCTTAGGAATGCTTACATTTGATTTTTATTTTGAAGTTAGAAGATACATTGATAGAGACTGGAGATTAGTAAAAAATGCAGGAGCGTTAACAATACTGGCTGTTTCTTTTTATCATGATGAAAAAAAAGGGAGTAAATTCTACAAATGGGTTTAGTTCTTTGTAACTATATTTGTAATAACTGAGAACCTATTGTCAGAAGTTTGTGATATTCTAAGAAACTCTCAATGCTAACGTTTGAAATCCTGTTCTCCTCAGTGTCCTATGTCCTGTTTTCATGCCTCACTAACAAGGAAAACAGAAGCTTTGTTCTTTTATTCATGGGTTCTAATACCTAGTACAGTGCCTAGGCCTTTATAAAACTCAATGACTATTTATTGGGTGGGTAAATGAATGAGAAGGAAAGCAGATGCCTCTTCAGTTTCAGTTCAGAACTGATTTTTTGGGCATGATGAGCAGAGGGATTCTGCTCCTGTCGTGCCTTTGAGAAGTCTGCATTCAGCACTATAGTTCTGCTGCTCTCTGTGTAGGCTCTGTGTTACTCCTAAAGGGTATTGGGCTCCTGACCAAACTCTTAGGCTACCATGGTCGAGTATTACAGCTTTTTTTCTGGCTGGGAATTGGGGTGATGAGGAGCAGGTCAAAATTCACTTGAGCTCACAGCTCCCTGCCCTCAGATGAGCTGGGCAAGAATTGTTAGAAATACCCCAACTACTCGCCCAACAAATTTCTGGGAAGGCTAGAGAACCAGGTGCAGCTGGTTATAAGGTGGAAGGTTAGAGTGGTCTCAGTGGTTTCAAGTCAGAAACTCAGTGATGTACAAGTAGAAACCGTGCCACACAGCCATGGCAAGGCAGCAGAAACCAGCAGTTTGAGGTGAAGTGGTCAGGACACGGTAGGTGTTCTTGAGCAAGAGCTTTGGACACGCCTGAGCATCTGGGTAATTTAGGTGTGAGGGGCCTAGAGCAGTGTTAGTCATACAGTGTGGCTTCCACATTAAATGTTTATAGATTGTGTCCTCTTCAACCAGGAAGTACTAGTCATGCATCTGTTATTCAGCTACAGTGTAGTTATATTGAAATGGGAAAAAATGTAGTGAAAATTTCTATTATAGCACTCTTCAGAGTGTTCTTCACTTTTACATTATTCAAACTATTTAAGAAATCTGAAAAATGTTAAAAAAAAAAAAAAGAACAGTAGCAGTACAATTGATTATTTCCTGATGATCATTTTTGCATTTATTTACACCTACATAATTATATACGCCTTTGCCTGTAAATTCGCTTTTGAACCTGTTGTAACATCTTATTTGTTCCCTCATTTATTATTAATGAGTTCAGCAAAATCTTTGACATCAGTTCATGCCATGCTTTTACCTTTTAAAAATTATCCTCTATCAATAGCAATATAGAATTGTAAACTTCAAGAATTGTTAGAGAAGGGCCTAACTTATTTTAAATGATCCGAGATCTTGAATAATATTTTAGACTGGAGTACATGATATGATAGCAGGAGGCTCTGTGGGAAAATGTGCATCGTATATGGATTCTAGTGAGCCTTTTTATATCTGGAAAGAGCAGAGCTCAGGGGTCAGAAGAGGTGTTCAACTTCACACACATACAAGGAAGAAATTCCCATGATGTTTGAAAAGATGATGTACAAGAAAGAAGCAAGGGCAGTGTAAGTGGAATCCAAACACTTGAAAAGCAATGATTTAATAAATGAAGCTTGAATTTCCCAGAACGTTTCTCAGCAACTAGTGAGCCTAGGTCCTATTCACCCTTTTTAAATTCTGCTAATTTATATTTGTGTTTTGGAGATGAAGTGTCCTCCATCTTATAAGACCTGTTTTATTACTGAGTTTATGGCCAATGATGTTACAATATGTATACTTAATAAAACATGAACTACACATATTTTACTGTGCTTCATGAGACATGTATCTTTTATTCTAAATCATAAATGTTATTTGTTGTAAACCATCAAGAAAGCAAGAATTTGGGGCGCGTGGGTGGCTCAGTGGGTTAAAGCCTCTGCCTTCGGCTCAGGTCATGATCCCAGGATCCTGGGATCGAGCCCCGCATCAGGCTCTCTGCTCAGCAGGAAGCCTGCTTCCCCCTCTCTCTCTGCCTGCCTCTCTGCCTACTTGTGATCTCTGTCAAATAAATAAATAAAATCTTTAAAAAAAAAAAAAAACAAGAAAAGAAAGAAAGAAAGCAAGAACTTGTGTTTCTTGGGTAGATATTTTGGTCAGAAATCTTCCAGACGCCCTCTTAAAGACACTCTAGAGTTATGCATCATTGACATGCGAGCAAATCCCTTTCAGAGGAATTTAAATATATTTGTTGGAGTTTTTTTTTTTTTTTTTTTTTCCAAAAAGGAGACATAAGGGTGTGATAAACTGATGGAAAATTTGAGATTTACTTATGAATTGAGGAGGATAAACTTATGCTGTATAGCCAGTGGAGAATTTTTGGCTTAGTAAAGGGAAGACTTTGGGAGGACATAATAGCTTTATTCAAATTGTTTAAATATTTGCAGGGTTATTGTTCACAGGAGAAATTAGACTTATTCCATGCAGTTCCCAAGGGCAAAACGAAGGCCAGCAAGTGCCTGAAGTTACAAGGAGACATCTGTCAATTCATTCTAAGGTGAATTTTCTAACAGTCAGTGAGGGTGCTGGTTCCAAACATTTGTGGACTCTTTGAAGCCTTCTCTCGGAGAATTAGGATCGATCACCTGCTGCTGACCTTATATGAAGGACCCCTGTGAGGGGTAACTTGGAGTAGGGTGTCTCTGGGATCAGAGACCTTGCTATATAATTATGTGACAGCTCTCCTTAAAAACATACAGATGTTCTGCAGCACCGGGAAAAATGGGGAAGGAGACTTGCGCCTCTGACATGGTTCTAAGTGCTAAATATGAAAGCCTTTGTTACTGCAAGTCAGCCTCCAGTCTTTCCAGAAACTGACTGACATTCGGAGGCTTAGGAGGAGGTGTTGGGTTTCCTGGCAGATGCAGAAGCTGCTGTTCTGTATTCATTCTTTGTGTGGGCCCAGCCGGATTTGGGCAGTAGATCCACTTGATGTGTAATTGTGACAGTGGCCAAGCAGTGTAACCAGATGGGCTGTCCCGGGGACCGCATGACTATCATGAAATGTGACAACACAGGAATTCATTTTTGAAACCAACTGCCTCCGTCTGGCAAGTGTCAAATGTAGGGTATAGTTTTAGCCCACTGCGAGGGGCTGGAAGGAAGGCTGTACGAAGGACTGAGCAAGCAGCGGACTCAGGAATCCAGGTCTGTGGACCTGCTGCTGTTTCTCTTCCCTGGGAAAGAACAACAAGACAAAGATTTGGAGGCCAAAATCAGGATTTAAAAGACTAAAGGATGCTATGCTATTTTAAAGATTTTGTTTATCTATTTATTTGAGAAAGAGAGCACGCAAGGAGGAGGGAGAGAGAGAACCCCAAGCAGACTTCGCTGAGTGCGGAGCCTGAGACCGGGCTCAGTCTCACGACCCTGAAATCATGACCTGAGCCAAAACCAAACGCCTGACTCTTAACTGACTGAGCCACCCAGGTTCCCCTATCCTATTTGAACAAGCAGGATTACATTGCTTCTGAAGGAGCAGTGAGTTTGGGAAGATGGTGGACTTTTCCGGCGTGGTACATCCTACTTCTCTAGAAAACAACGCAGGTAACCAGGCAAATTCCACGTACTCTGTGAGCTGATCCTAACTTACGGATGGGCTTTCCTGGAAAGGGAGTGGCTTCCAGGAGCGGAGATAACCTGGAAAAAAATTGATGCCCACGTTTGAACTTTGATGCTTTCCTGCCTTCTTGAGAGCCAAGCTTGTTCTAGCACAGGGCATGACAGCAATCCAGCCACTTAAATGTTTTTTGGCAAATAAAGTGTTATTGAAACAGGGCAGTGCTCCTTCATGGAAGTGTTAGCTGTACCTGCTTTCACACTGTACCAGCGCAGAGTTGCAAAAGGCTCTGTGGCCAGACAAAGTCTAAGACACTTACCTGGCCTCACCCAGAAGAAGTTTGCCAACCCCTGGTCTGTCAGGCTTCACCATGACTGTCCTTTGAGAAGATACTGATAACACTATTATTGAGCCGGAAGGGAAAGTCAGCAGAAGTAATCAGCAAGGACTTCCACAAAATACTTTTCCATCTTCCATCTTACCTGCTCTTCCTTCCCTGTTCCTTCGACCTGTTCCCTATCATGCACTTGAGTTTAGTAGATGACACGACCATCAGGGAATCATACCTAACAGAATAAAATATTTTGGCCAGTCTGTCCCCTTTGTCTTTCATATTCTGTAAAAATTCTAGGAGCAAAGTAAATTCAGTTAACATCTGTTGCATTCATTAGTATATGGGGTTGGGTCCATGAAAAACAAGATCGCAATGACCGTTTAATGCCACAGGTAACTATTTTGATTGTTAACAAGGGATGGGATTTCTTGATCCTATATATGATCACAGTTAACATGTGTTCTAGTACCATTTTTTTCATAAATGGAACAGCTTTTTCTTAGTATTTAGTTACCTTTGTCCTATATTAAAAATTACCAAAATGAATTTTACTTTGTATTATACTGAAACAGTGCCTTTCTACTGTTGAAGTTCATTTAGTTAAACCTTAATATGTCTCTACTATTTGAGTTGGAGTTACCCTTCTACATCGTTAGAGGGTTTTTAGCCAATCTAGACAGTGAAAGGATATGTCTCCCACAAGTACTATCTAAGAATCTCATAGGTTTGTAACAGTGATGTGGAAATTTATGGCTTTAGTTGGCCAAGTGCATATTGCTTCAGCCTGTGATTTATGGTCTAGTGAACAACCACAGAACATGTCCTTTGCAATTAATTGACCTTTGTATAGCCTGTTTGGGGTCTTACTAACAGCATCTGAAATGAAAGAAAAACTCTACCAGTTCTTACATATTATTACTTGGGAAATGATCCTATTAAAAATTTGCCCTGTGTTAATTTCAAAAGAAGTTATACTTAAAGACTTAATTTTTTTAACTGTGCTTTGAGTCTCACTGAAAGTCTTCAGCTGTTACTAAGAAATTATTTGCCACACAGATATGTAGGGGTAGAAATTTTGAAAATTTTAGCATCCTTCAGGTACATAAATCTTTGGACAAATCATAAAATTCCTTTACATGAACATTTGATGTTAGGGTTGTAGTATGTTATAGAAATAGAAAATCCAATGAGGAAGACAACATCGAAATGTTTTTTACCTTTTTGCTGTGGGGAACAGAGGGGTGCCCCCGGTGTAGAGAACAGAGACATCCCAAATGTTGCCAGGATCTTGTTGACCTGATGCATTTTGTGTTACACAGAACATCTGAAAAAGTAAGGCGTTTGTCCTAACAGAATATACAGTGCTTTAGAACTTCTGTTTTAACTATGAAAATAGTGAATATTTGTGGCAAAATAAGTTTGAATTATACAAAGGTTAGTAAGAAAAGACCTACCCAGAGGTAGCCATTGTTCAATTTTCTTGTGTTTATTTCCAGAAATGTTTGTATGTTATGTGCACATTTTTTCCCTACAGATGAGAAATGGTTTTCGGAGGCATTCCTCCCTGCCCTGCCCCCTCCATACTATATTTGGTCATTTTGAATGCGATTACATAATTCTCCTTCATTCTGTGTTACTGCTACAAAGTAATTTATTCAGCCATCTCCCTTGCCATATATTTGTTCACTTTATTTGCTGACTCAAAACAGCACTGTGGTAAAAAAAAGTGTAAATATATAATTGTGGGCTAAATATATAATTGTGTGAGTATATCATTGTGAAAGTAGACTTAAAGGAAGGACACAGGCTGTGTGGGTGTGTTTTAAATTTGAACAATCACTGCCAAATGTACCTCCAAATTTTTAGTCCTAGCATAACAATGTCCATAGCTGGAAATTCTGGAATATTATCCTTATCATCCTAACTAACATTTATCAATCATGTTCTGTGTGTACTGTTCTCAGTGCCTTCTTTACTTGTAATAATCTTTTAAATCCTCACAAGGGCCAGTGAAGTAGGCACCCATTTTACAGATAAGGAGATTAAAACTGAGTCACATAGTGAGGTCACTTAACTTGCCTGCCTATAAGTTACCAGAAGTAGTGAGTGACAGAGGATTCAAATAGGTGTCTGTCGATCGTGGTAGAAGGGGAACACAGCCAGCTTGGCTTGGTAGAGAGAGATGATCATGACATGAGAGAAGAAAGTCTGGGACATAGCTGTGAATGTTTAGCGCGGAAAAAGTACAAAGAAATAGTACAAAATTTATTCTTATGGGCAACGTGATGTTGAGAAAAATAAATGTGCTGTTGTACATTTAAAGAGAGTCGGGGAGGATCTCTTGGAATTTTTTTCACTAGCCACTGACTAGAGATCTGGAATGAAAAATGTGCCAGTTAAAAATGAGGCCAAGTTAAAAAAAACTATTGTTTCTTTATTTTCTAAATAAGTTGGTTAATTAAAGCCTGATTTAAAGGAAAAGAAAGTAAATGTTCTTGAAGGTCCCTTGTGCTGTACCACTTTTCTTTTCTAGCAAAGGGGGTTTTGTTTTGTTTTGTTGTTTCTTCAGAATGTGAGATAATGGGAACAAAGTAGATAATAAGAGAAGAGCTTCAAACTAGTTAGTGTAGGTTGAAAGCAAAGTGAAGTGTCAGAGCCTCCATCCAGTGGGAAGTTTTGTCCATCAGTATTATCTTATGCTTGACTATCGACCTACCAAGGAAATAGGAGGAGTTGGATTAGAGAAATAGTAAAATTAATGTTTTTCCCCCTTTCTAATTACCTTATAAAAGAAGTAGTTGTTGAAAGTTAAGTATTTTGTAATTGAGTCACTGAACAACATAAATTAAAAAAAAAAAAAATCATTGGTTTTAGAAATTGGGCCCTCGAACTAGGGAGAGTACACACTGGTTTTCCATAAAACCTCACTATCAGAGTTCTATAGAATCTTAGAACTTCTAGGGACTTTAGAAACAGTCTGGCCTTACCCTCTCAATTTGGAGAAAGAAAAATGAGGCCCAGAGATACTCAAACTTACCAAGAAATCCTGATTAAGTAAACCAAAAAGTTAAGTTCTGGAATCTCATCTTCAGATGGCCAATGTAGTCATCACTCCACTATCCCATCGCTCTGAAATTAAGTGATATTTGCAAATATTATCTAAAAACAGTAATCAGAAAATTTAGCAACATAAAATGTATCAGTTCAGTGCTAATTATTTAGTAGACCTAAAAATAGGCATGCAAATAGGCATGCAAATAAATGTTTATAACACTTTTAAAAGAAATCAAAACTAGATTTTAATATGAATTAGCCATTTTGTAGGTAGAATGTAAAAGGATCTAATGTGATTGCTAGAATTTGTATTCTCATAGGGCAAAACCTTCTCTAGGGGTCGTTTGGTGTTACCTACACTCTGTTTTAAAAGAAGGAAAAATAGCTTTTTTAAAGAATAGAATGAAGCTAATATTCTTTCTTATTCGAGAAAAGTCGTAATGGAATCGGTCAAGGCAGTGGTCAAAAGCAGGGTTAGGTGTGTATAATTTAGGGAGGGATTTGTTTGCAATTCAGGGTCCTGAACTGCTCAATGCTGTTAGCTCATGTTCAAGCGCACTTGAGAAATCCCTGTGAAGATCGCTATTAGACTGGTATGTAACAGAACAGGAGAACAGGTTAGGGAAAAGCTTCATAAGTGCTGTCTCTATGCACACACATTATATATAGATAAGGCATTGATAAGGGGGCAGAAGAGTTCCCACAGAAAAAGTCTAGAGAAAAGGGATCAGAGGTCATCCAAGTAAGACATCAGGCCTTAGAACAATATTCAGAATTAGAATAATATTCAGAAATGTTGAATGTAGCAAAAATAGCAATAAAGGATTAGGGAAAAGCAAACTCATTTTTGGCAACTAACCACATCTGAGTTTCTTATACAGTTAAGTGGTTAAGAGTGAAAGGCCAGCTTTGTACTTACTTCAGATTGCTTGTGATTAATCTGAAGTCTAATTTTAGGAAAGAGGTTGCCCTGATTCTTTCCCATTGCCTCTGAATTTCCAATGGGATGACCTTTGGCGGCTTACCGGTCTTCTCTTTGCTCGGTTTCCTCCTCACTAACATGAGTGAAACAGCGGCTTCCCCATCCAGTAGATTACATGAAGAGCATAGTGCTTAGAACAATCAATGTTTGACCCACAGTAAGCTCTGAATGTGTTAGATTTGCTGTTGCTTTCATTACAACTAATGCCCTCTATACAATCTTGTTCATTTTTCCACTTGTTTCTCTGTAACAAAGAAACTAGAGGGGTGGCAGATGGCTCAAAGAATAACACATTAGAGGCTGGTAACACATAGGACCCAGGTGCTTTCCAGGAATATCAGACATCTCGACTGCATCAGCAGTTTCTTTCGTGGACTTCTTAGGGGAGATTCTTCCCCTCAGCCTGTCTCAGTGTCCAGTGCTCTTGAGGGGATCCCCGCTCCCTGACAGCAATTGCATTCATTGTTTCTGGCCCGTGGCTCTGCATAACTACAGACTCTAGCAGCTGCACAAAGTAGGAGCAGAGAGCTGATTCACAGACGTGTTTCACTTGGCTACCGGAGGACACATCTGTATCGAAGGACCAGGGCTGCACAGAGGAAGCTGGAGACACATTGCTGAGATGAAGAACTCTGAGGATCACCCCCAGGAATATAGTGACACCAGTACTTTTATGAGAAGCTTTTCCATACGTTTGCTCATATGATTTTCTCAACTCTGAGGCATGTGAAGTAAAAATGAAGCTGTCTTTCCCCTGTTTTGACTACAGTATCTAGGTCTACTCTTAATATGTTTACATTACTAAAGCATTTTCAAAGTGTAAAGATTTCTCTCTGTATACTGATCTTCAGCTTCTAAAATGATCTCCTGTTCTGTTAACCATGACTATTAAGCTTGCCATAGACAGGCTCTCAGGGGACCCGAGACACAGGACAGGATTTTGTTGTAGTTTTGGAAACTTGCCCTAGTTTGAGGGACTAAAAAGATCTGGCACCTTCTATTTGATTTTATAGGTTCAAATACCGTAGGCTATCGCTGTAGGTCTTGGCTTGCTGGATACATTGGTAACAGCGGGGTTTTGCTAACTTTAATACTCCATTTTAGGAGGAGAGAAGGGTTCAGCATTTACACTGCCATTGTAGCTACTTTATTAACATGTTAAATAGTAACCAAGGACTGTTCTAAAAACTCATCAGATTTCCTAAGCTTTTTAAAACCATGCAAGTGTAATGCAGTCCAACTTCAAAGCTGCTGCTCTAGCCGTTGTCCCCATCATCTGGCCCGTTCAGTCTCCAGATGAAATTCGTGCAACTGCTCGAGTTCAGGTATCTGTTACTGCCGGCTTTTAAGGCACCGTAAGCACGAGTTACTTTGCCTGCTTTTTGTGACTACTTAGCGAATAGTTTTAAAATTACATTTCTTTTATCTCACCGCAGTAGACCCACCTAGAAAGATTTGCTTCAAAAAGTGTTTTTGAGGTAAAGTATAGGGCTGAAATTAAAAGCCCCACCTGCTATCCCAAAGACTGAGATTCTAACCTTAGTAAATAGGTAGTAACTACTTCATTATCCCCCAGCAGCTATATGTACCTGGCCCAGCATATCTTCCAAGGGGACAGGGGGTACAGTTGTATTAAGGTGCTCTCTGAAAGTGAAGTTAGAGAATTCTGAAATTTTCCTCTTCGAGTCTGTTAGGTCACACAAATGCCTTCTAGCCACATAGGTGTGCAGACATGCCTGTGAAGTTCCAACTACAGTGCCATCTTCTGACGGACTTGGTGTTCGTGTGGAGCAGAAGCCACAGACCCCTGATTTTGCGGGGAGGTGAGGGTTCAGGCTGGGACCTACTATCCACAGAGTCCCTGAGGGCTCTGGTGCTGGCTTCAGGTCACCCTGTTTTGTAAGACAAAAGACTGGCCAGAGTAACCTTTAGAAAGGGGTTCCTGCATTCCTTGGGTTCCAGTTCCCATCAGCTCAGATGCATTTCTCAAACTCACAAGCTGTCACAGCAAGAGGGCTGGGCCTGTGAATAGTGTGTGCTTGTTTTACTTCTATCCATCCAGGGTCAGGCTTTATTCTACCATTTCATCTGAAGCAGTACCTTGTTTTGGTTACATCAAATGAAACCCTTCAAAATTGTTACTGTTTTCTGGAGTCTGAGTAAACTAACTGAAATAGTCTAATTAACAACTGGCCAAATCCTGTGGTCATTCTTAAAAACACTTTTCCTCCTTTTGTGGATTTAATCTAGACGTATAGTTGAGGAATGCTGTCCTCAGTGCTCATAGGAGCTAGACATCCTTTGTCCTCACAACAAACACTGTGCCCTTCCCAATGTTATTGTGCCCCTGAAGGAAAACAATATCATACCATGGTGTGGCTAAGTTCAATTCCCCTTTATAGTCAACAATATTGTACAAACTTTTTTTTTTCCTTTAAGAGAGCAAGCAAGTGGGCAGGAGGGTGAGCCAGGGTGTGGGGGTGCGGGGCAGAGGGAGAGGGAAGGAATCTTAAACAGGCTCCATGCCCAGGCTGCAGCCCGACCAAGGCTTGATCTCACAACCTGACCTGAAATCAAGAGTTGGACACTTAGCCAGCTGAGCCACCCAGACGCCCCTACTGTACTAACTTTTATGGTGACAGATGGTTGCCGTTTCATACCATGTATAAATGCTGCATCACCATGTTGTACCCCTGAAACGAATACAATATTTTATGTACATTGTTTTTTTAATTTTTTAAAAAATACAAATTTAAAAAGTGATAAAATAATAAATTCCCCTTGATCTGTGGTTCAGAAAATGTCCCCTTTGTCACACCTAAGTCTGTCTGTAGCACTGTCTTGTCCCTTGGTGGGGGAACAGTTTGATGATTAGAGCCAACATTTGAAGACCGACATCTTCTATCTCATTGTCTTCTAATGGCTTATCTAGGCCATTGTCTAGACGCTCTGAAAGTCAGATGTGCTTATGGCTGTTGTGTATATATATCTGGTGGTATATTACGTTTTTTGCTTTCTATTTAGGACCAGGAAGAAAACAAGGGAGCGACAAGTTGGCCTGAATTCTACATCGATCAGCTCAATTCCATGGCTGCTGTAGGTATACTTTCTGTTCAATGGCACACAGTTTAAAAGGCAAATTTAGCACACAATTGGACAATAAATTCACTTGAGGAAGAACTACCAAATGTCATTATCTTTCCAAACTCCATTCCAAACACTCAGTGTTGCGGGGGTAGGGGGAGGTGAAAAGGAGGGCAGAAGTGGTACTTGGCGAAATTATTTTTTCCTGTATGTTTTACATAAAATCAGCACACACTAAAATATACGTGAGTTTAATATTATAAGAGGAAATGTAATCTTAAATCTGGCTTATGTTCAACTTTAACTTGCAGTTGCTCTTACCAGTCGTTTGTAGCGTTGTTAGGGCAGTAGTAGTCTACACGTTAATAGCATTTTACAGTTACACAATGGAACTGCTCCTTCACTGATCTCCGCCCATTCTCCTTTCCACCTCGGACTTGCTTAGCTCCTGGATTCTTGATGTTGCAGGGCAGCCAGGTGCTCCTTCACTCTTGTAAATAACAAAGGGAGTTTATGGAATCAGTGGTGAATAAAAGACATAAAAATTATGCTGAGATGTTCTTGGGAAATCTATGGTTAAGTAATTGCCTAAGATGCATTTTCAGTGCCTAAAATACGCCTCTGATCACATGGATGGCTGTGTAATGTCAGCATTCTGAGCACCCTTCAGGGCACGTATTGATCCCAGCTAAAATATGAAGCAGAAAACAAGTCCTCAACCTTTGAGCCTTACTAACTCAAATCCTATTCATGTCGATAAAAATCGGTGATTGCCCATGGTACACCAGTGTTCACCCGTGTGGGTACACTCAGGATTTTAAGATCACTCTGTTAGGTTCAACTTTGAGTTTATAATATCCATGCAAGATGATAGCTTCCATAATAAGTATTTTTCTCTACCTCTTTCTCTTCTTCCTTTCCCAGGGTCCTTTTGGACAATTAGCTGCCTCATACTTAGGCAAACATTTTTTTTTAATTGTCTAATATTTTGCTGCTGCTGCAAAAGTTAAAAACTGATTACAATATGTGAATCACACTTTTATTAAACTTTCAGAGACATTGACTTTTAGTAGCTTCCTCTTTTCTAGCTATTTCTTTGAAGATGCTTCTTTTGCTGTTGCACAATGAATAATAAACAGCCTAGTTTAGAGCTGTATAAATTATAGAAGAAACTGCATAAGCTTTTGCCCTGAGGATTTCTAGTCTAAAAGCACTGCAGAAAATAACACCCAACGCCTCCTTGTCCAAGGCATCCTACATAATGGCAAAGATGAGAAAAGAGTGATCTCAGTATTTGTATGACTATGTTAGCAAAGTGTGGGGCTTATGACGACCATCAGGGATTTTTCTGTGCACAGCCTGAGCAATAATAACTTAGAGCCTTTTACATTTCCTGCATTTGAAAGTTAAGTTCTAAATTCTTGTTCCTGGCTGGTAGAGATAAAAAGAGCTGTGGGGCAGAAAGTCTTGCTTTCTAATTAAGTCAGCATTGTTTGATATAACAAGGGAAGTTGCTTCTTCGTTAATGAATTCACTTCTATAAATGGAGAAGTGCTAAATACTATGGCATTTTTTTTTCTTCGCACTTTGGGGGCAATTAGGTTAATTTGTCCTGTAGTGACTTAACCCATGCCTTGTACGGAGTCACCCTGGCTCCTTTCCTGCACTAGGTCTGTGATGTGCCAGTATGAAGCACTTCTGTAAGAGCCTTCTTTCTCCTTCGGCCAGCTCCTTGGACAACCCTGTGCTGCATTCACGAGTCATCTACATTTTAATTATATTCGCTTCCTATTCCAAAATCCTTTCCAAGAGTATCTCAAGGCAATTAAATTGTCAGTCACTTTGCTATTCTTGACGTGCTTAACACCTAACAAAGCTTTCTAATGCTCCTGGAAGGACAGAGGTGGCGTCTTTCTAGGGTTAAAGGTAAAAGGCAGTAACAACTTCTGAGTTAGTGAGCCTGCAGAACTCCTGTGTATGTAATGAACAAAGAGGTCTGGTGAGACCAAAATCCCTATGCTGAATTTTGTGTTTCTCACCTTATTTGTTGCTACCGCCTCCTACTGTGGGTCTGGCTGGTCTCTCTGCTAACCGTATTGGAGATTTCCCAACAGTATACAGCAGAGAGCCTGAGACATTGTCCCTGGGGACTAGAAAGACCTACAGTTCCTCCAAATCCTTTCACAGCCTGGCAGCTCAACTTGAGCTCTCTAGCTTAGGGATTTGTTGAAGGGGATTGATCCACGCTGTTACCATCCTTTGTCTTTAGAATCCCTACCTCTCTGGAGCGTGCAGCGTGGGACAGCAGCATAACAGGCACTTTACGGGTTGTTTTAAATCCTTATAAGCACCCGGTGCTGGAAGTGCTGTTTATAGATAAGGAGTCTAGGACTTGGAGAAAGGTTACCTTGCCCAAGGTCATCTAATTAGGAACAGGAGAGCTGGAATGTAAACCTATCAGACTGAGCTCAAAGATTCCATTCTAATTTGCCTCTCACACGGTTTTTAAAAACCCTTTGGCAAGTAAAAGAGGCCTGGTAATCCCACCCCCACGTCCCGACTTTTCCGAGCTGGGGCAGGCATCTGTTTTCTTTAATGCCTCCAGAGTCCGATGAACAGCCTGGGTCCAGAACTGCAGCCCTCAACTGGTCTGCGGAACAAGTTCAGTGACTTTGCGTAAGCTTCTTAACAAGAATGCTTTGTTCTTTAGAGGACCCCAGAGTGATCTGTTGGCTTTTAAAGAGTGAAAAACAGTATCATAAAAGCACAGCCCAATAAGTTCGAGAAGGACCTGGGCTTCCTTTGGATGGGCTTGTCTGTGCCCTCCCAGGGAGGAAGGATGTGAGGTGAAGTTCAGAGTGCTGAGCAGACTGCCTTGTTGATTTCATACCAGTGAAATGTTTCCAACAGGAGCTTAGTACCAGACACCTAGACAGGAGTGATTTCTGTGCTTACTTTGTGTCTCTCAGAACTGGATGTTCCAGTGCACACCTTAGTAGCCTTCATCAGATCCTACCAGGAGGCGCTTTGTCCTTTGCCCACTTCCAGGCAAAGGGGATTGAATAAGTGCAGAGAGCACCCAGGGAGGCCGCCACAAGCCTGACCTGCGTATGCCAAGGGGCATACTAGATGGTTGGCCTAGCAGCTCTCTTTAGAAAGTAGGAATGTCTCCTTTATCTGTGAAAAGCTGCAAATCAAGCCTTTTTCCTAAATGTGAAGCTTGAAAACTTTAGACTTCATATAATAGATTTTATTTTGAAAAGTCATACTGGAATATCCTGTTCATCTGCATACCCTTAGTTTTCTTAGTATAACAAACACAATTTTTTATTCAAATCTAATTGTATCACATACAGAAAAGAGTGTGTTGCCTCTGTTTTAAAAGGAAGGTAATGGTCCTTACACTGGGAAAGGAAATTCTAATTCAATTTTCTTGACTTTTCATAAATCTCCCAGCTCTCCTAGCAAAAGACTTACTGTAGTCTGTTTTTATGCAGATGTTCCATCCTCTCCAACATTGTTAAAAGAATAATTACGTGCATCTTTCTTTGGTATTAGTGAACCATAATAAGAAATGTGTGTCTTCAATTTGGGTATAGTTTTGTGTGATTAAGCTTAGGAACAAGCGGTGATGTTCATAAACAGCTTGATTCTGAGCTGCAGATTCAAAGTGATTGCTTCAGAGTCTAAACGAGTTCAGCTGTGCCATAGGAGATTAAACATACTTGGCTGGATTCAGGCTGAATTTTCCAGGGAATGGGTCTCACAGAGCCGTGAAGAAATTTATTGGCCATTTCTGCACACAGCTTCCTCCCCTACCGTCCCCTGGTCACAGCTGTCCAGGCACATCACCAGCAAGAGGACAGTGTCAGCAGAAACAGTAACGCATTTGAAAATAAGACTTTACTGATTTTTATTTCAGTTGCCTTAAACGATACTGATATATTTCTTTGGAGCTTTAACCCTCCTAATTGTGAAGTCAAATTTAGGTTTTAGTTCCCATTTAGTTACTTAATACTGATACCATTAACTTGAAAAAATGAAGTCAAGTCACCCTCTGATGATATGTAGTCCTGAAAGAAAGGGAGCGACTGGAGACACAAGGAGCCAAACAGACACAGGAGCCAAACCTCCCTTCCCCGCTGCCCCACAATACCCCCGTCTGTTTCCCAGCCATGCGTTCTATCAGAAGTGGTAGCAGGAAGGGAGACTGAGACTCAAATAGCACATGTTCAGAACAGGATGATGGCAACGGACCAGTGGCCCTGAGGCCATTAAGGCTGGAGGATACTTTTAGTACAACTAGGTGATCATGGGCTCAAAGGAATGGAATAGACTTTCTCACATGCACAGCACCCGTGACTGTAATGTCAACTGAGATCTTCCTGAGAGCCTTGCTCTACAGAGTGTGACCCATAGACGTGTAGCATCGGCACTGCACGGGTACTAGTCAGAAGTGCAGCATCTTGGGCTTCCCTGCAGACAGACCAAATCAGAGCCCTCGTTTTAGCAAGAGCCCCAGGAGATCCATCTCCGCATTAAAGTTTGGGAAGCTGTGCTCAACGGATCCCCAGGTAGGGAGGTTGTAAGCCTCCCACCCACTCCTTCAAGCACACACTCCACAGCCTCATTTCCAAGTGATGTTGAATCATTTTTAGAACTTAAGTATTTATTCTGAAAGAATTGTTCATCTTAGTATCAGGTCTAATTTGATTGTTCCTGTTAAATGATTTGGCATAACAAAAAGTGTAGAAGATTCTACTTTTTGGCTTGAGGATTACACAAACTGCCGTGGTTTGATAGTGTCATAGTGTCACTAACTTGAGTTGCCAGAATGCTGTATTTAACTGCAGATCCAATCTTCTTTCTATCAAATATAAATAGTAATGTTCTCATCAGAGTGTAGTTATAGTTATATAACTATAGTTGGACAAGTTAATCTCTACCGAAGATTTCTAAACATTTCTTAAAGCTTTATCCAAATTTTAAAAGAACATTCAGTAGAGGTCACAAATCTGGAATTCTTAGTACTTTTGCTCTATGTTTTGGTTTTATAGTAATCCTAGTAATAGATTTATTAGTTGTTTATTTGTATTAAAAGTGATAGTAGCATGTAATCTGTGGACTTGTTTTGCTTGTATCCTAATTAAATCATAGAATTTGAAGAGGTAACTTCAGTTTTCTTTGCATAGAGAAAATCTCTCCTGGCTTTAGAGAAGGAAGAGGAAGAAGAGAGAAGTAAAACTATAGAAAGCTTGAAGACCGCACTAAGGACAAAGCCAATGAGGTAATTCTTTCCTGGATAGCATGTATTACTGGTCTCTCTCTCTTTTTCTTCTTCTGCCCTTTTTTTCTCCCTTCTTTCCTACCCTCCTTTTTTCTTTTTTCTGCAAGAGCCAAACTTTCAAGGAAGCCTTAAAAACCTTCAGTTGAATCATGGGTGAAATATTTTAATCATTGAACATTCAATAAATTGATTTTCTTCAATTAAAAGATATGCAGACAGCTGTTAAGATGACGTAAATTTAAAAAGACAGAGACTAGCAAGTGATGGTGCAAATGTGAAGAAATCACAGCCCTTGTACATTGTTGGTGGGAATGTAAAATGGTGCAGCCACTTCAGAAAACAGTTGGACAGTTTCTCAGAATGTTAAACATAGTGTTGCCCTATCACCTGTCAATTCTACTCCTCGATATATAGCTGAGGGAACAGGAATGTTCATGTTAACAGTATTCATAATGACCAAAAAGTGGAAACAACCCAAATTCTATCAGCTGATGAATGGATAAATAGAAGGTGATATATCCATACAATGAATTATTATTCATCTCTAGAAAGGAATAGACTACTGATATATGCTACAACATGGACAAGCCTTGAAGTTATTTATGCAGAGTGAAAGAAGCCAGATGAAAAAGGAAAACATATTGCATGATTTCATTTCTATGAAATGTCCAGAAAACACCAATCCATATAGACAGAAAGACCAAACCATTCAGAGAGAAAAATTAGTGGTTTCTTAGGGTTGGGGAGAGGGGGAAATGGTCCTTCGGGGATGACTAGACTGTTCTGAAATCAGAAGATGTCAGTGGTTGCACAGCTCTGTGAATATTCATACATTTGAAAGTATGAATTTTATGGCATGCGAGTTATATCTCAATGAAACTGTTACTTAAAAATATGGGCAGTCAGCCTCCACTTGTGTATCTCTCACACCTTCATTTTCTATTAGTCTTTAAGGTTTGGTGGAATGTTGGGTTGCTTATAGGTACATTTCATTAACATGGGAGCTGTGAATGAAGCGACTTGATTTAACCAGCTGGGCTATATCTGTGTTGTGTGACTGCATGAGATGGCTGGAAAATAAAGATTTCCTTTTCTTTATTTGACTATAAAATGCTAACTAAGAAAAATATATTGATTTATCAAAAATCCTATGCCGTTATATGACAGGCTTTGTACCAATTCTAACTACATCGGTATTTTTCTATTTGTGTGTGTGTTTCCATTCTCAGATATTAATAGGTATCCAAAACTAAGTGAGTTTGGAAATTTCTGGAGTAGTCATATAAACAAGTTACGTTATTTCTGAAATTTTCAGAGTTTCACGTGTATATGTGCATCGTGAATTTTTCTCATAGATCAGCTTACAGTAAATAAATGCCATGGGTATCAATTAATGTGCAGTAACAAAGGCTCACTTTTGTTTTATTTTAGCAGTTTATTTATTTAGTTTTTTAAGTAGGCTCCAGGCTCATCATGGGGCTTAAACTCATGACACTAAAATCAAGAGTCACATGCTCTGTGAACTGAGCCAGCCAGCTGCCCTTTCTTTGTTTTATATATAGGCATTCTCAGAGCATGTCCTACAAAAGAAGGGTTTTGCTACAAAATGTTAGTAATATAGATTATCATTTGACAAGCAAATATCCTGGAGCTTAAGGATGTTCTTTGACTTTCAATGATTAACATAAAGGTGTTTAGGAAGTTATAATAACACAGGACTTTTTTTTTTTTTTTAAGATTTTATTTATTCACTTGACAGACAGAGATCACAAGTAGGCAGAGAGGCAGGCAGAGAGGCAGGCAGAGAGAGAGAGGAGAAAGCAGGCTCCCCGCTGAGCAGAGAGCCCCATGCAGGGCTCAATCCCAGGTCCCTGGGATCATGACCTGAGCCGAAGAGAGAGGCTTTAACCTACTGAGCCACCCAGGCGCCCCTTAACACAGGACTTTAAGACCACATATTCTGAGTGTCTTCGTGTTCTTGATTTACTGTGGCTCTATGATCCATTCATTGGTTTTATTTCTTGTATCGGTTGAGATCTGTTTATCTCAAACAGAGATTATTTCACATATCTGGTAGAGCTGACCATTGGGTTTGTGCTGAGGAGGGGGTCAGGAATTCAGAAGACTTTTTTCATGAGGTCTTTGATACTTCAGGAACTACATCTTCCTTTCTCCTGTCCGGGCAAAACTTTTCCAGTAAGGGCTATTAGAAAATCGCAAAGAGACCTAAGTCTGATCCATTTTAACCTTCTTCTGCCAGGTTTGTAACCAGATTTATTGACTTGGATGGCCTGTCATGTATTCTCAACTTTCTAAAGACCATGGACTACGAGACCTCAGAGTCTCGAATACATACCTCTCTCATTGGATGTATAAAGGCGCTAATGAACAACTCTCAAGGTCGGGCTCATGTCCTGGCCCACTCTGAGAGTATTAATGTGATTGCTCAGAGTCTGAGCACAGAGAACATTAAAACGAAGGTGGCCGTGCTGGAAATCTTGGGCGCCGTGTGCCTGGTTCCCGGGGGCCACAAGAAGGTTCTGCAGGCCATGCTGCACTACCAGAAGTATGCCAGCGAAAGAACCCGCTTTCAGGTAGGCACGCTCACTCTTCACTTTGTCATCCACCCCGTCTGACAGGTGCTTTCCTGGCCCTGAAGGGGGATCGTCACTTAAGATTCTCCTCTGTGGTGATGACTCAAGCGTTTCCTTCCTCTTGGGTTTTAGTACCAGAGTAGAATATGCCTTCACTAGTTGATCAACCTGGGATTTTAGATTTACTGAATTTGAAAATTTGGCCCTGCTTCCTACAACACATCTTTTTGAATCCACTAAATGCAGTGTTCCCTGAAATTTCACAGGTTATCATTCCTGATTTAGTATCAGTATAAACAGTGAGATTATGTCACCGTATTTATACTCAAATATAAAAAACAAACCAAGTCAAAAGCACAGTCTTTTGTACTTTGTATGCATGTATAAATGGACATAGGTGATGTAGGAATTTTGAAAGTAGAGTGTTTTGAACATATTTTAAGAAAAATAAAAGGTGGCTTTTCTATGGATGCATGTGATTCTGAGTAAACGCAAGATTTAAAACATTTACTTCTGAGCATAAAAATCAATAAAATGAGTGTAAGATTACTGATGATTCCATCCTTTGTTTTTATGTTTGTATCCTTGATAGACATTAATTAACGACTTGGATAAAAGCACAGGGCGGTATCGAGATGAAGTGAGTCTCAAGACTGCCATCATGTCCTTCATCAATGCAGTGCTAAGCCAAGGTGCAGGAGTGGTAAGAACCTTCCATGCTACTCTTGAAAACATGGATTATTAAAGAATAATCTTCTTAAAAAGGTTTCTGTGAGTCCAAAAAGCATAAATATGTGTTTTATCACCCTTTCACTTTCAGGAAAGTTTGGACTTTAGACTTCATCTTCGCTATGAATTTCTGATGTTAGGAATTCAACCTGTAATAGATAAATTAAGGGAACATGAAAATTCAACATTAGATAGGTAAGTCAGATTGGTATCATCTGAGATAGCTCATGCTTTTTTCCTTGTACGTAGTGCCTGTGACTTGCATGTGGCCTTTCTGTAACATAAAGAGTTGGCTCCTGAATATTAGTTCAATGAATGGTGCTTTTGTGGTTAGACTTTGTCAGTGAAAGAAGTAACACATTGTATAGAGAATTTAATGCGGGTGTGGCATCAGACTGAATCCACGTCCTCATGCTACCTCCTAACTTGCTATGTATTCTGGTCAAGGTGGTCAATTTTTCTGAATCTTACTGGTTGGTTCCCCCCTACAAAGAAATAGTGATAATAATGATGATAATGATGACCACTATCTTTTGTGGGCTGTTATGAAGATTGACTATAAGACATGGAATCTCTTAGCACCATGAGAGGCATTCTGTGAATGTGAATTTTTACTCTTTTGTTCATTTGCTCATTTGTAATCATTTTGCTATTTCTAAGCTATCCCACTAGCTAGCTCTCAGACCTTTCCTTCTACTGCATTTCTTCCTCATTCATGCACTCTGAACATGCTCTTCTCCTTGGTAATCTGTGACCGTGTTAAAATACTTTTGCCTCAGGGCCTTTGCACTTGCTATTTTCTCAGCATTAAAAGATCTTACCACATATGTCTAAATTGCTTATTCCCTTCTTCCCTTCAGAGAGAGCTTTTCCAGCAGTGTGTGTACACAACTCACATCACCTCACATCGTTCTCTTTTCCCTTTACCCTGATGTACTTGTCTTCATAGAACTTATCCTCAGTGTCTAAAATACATAGTAGGGGTTCAGTAAATACTTGAATGAATAAGTGAATGGCATGAGTATTTCTTTGGTCTTAATTCATCAGTCAGGCAAGTGTAGATATATGAACTTATTTTTCTTTCTTTCTTTCTTTCTTTTTTTTTAAGATTTTATTTATTTATTTGGCAGAGAGAGAGAGACAGAGATCACAAGTAGGCAGGCAGAGAGAGAGAGGGAAGCAGGCTCCCCACTGAGCGGAGAGCCTATTGTGGGGCTGGATCCCAGGACCCTGAGATCATGACCTGAGCCGAAGGCAGAGGCTTAACCCACTGAGCCACCCAGGCACCCCCACAATTATTTTTCCATAAGGGAGTCCCTGAGCAGAATCTGGACTTGATTGTTTTTGGATTTGATAAATATTTGTTAATTGCCTACTATATACCAGCCATCCTAGGTTTTTAGGTTTGTCTCTTATTGTGATCTCATTTCAGTCAGAGTATGTCTTTTTCCTTAGAACAGTTAAGTAAAGGCATCCAAATTTTGTTGTCTTAATTCTTACTTTTTTTTTTTTTTAAGATTTTATTTATTTACTTGACAGACAGAGATCACAAGTAGGCAGAGAGGCAGGCAGAGAGAGAGAGAGGAGGAAGCAGGCTCCCCGCAGAGCAGAGAGCCCGATGTGGGGCGTGATCCCAGGACTCTGGGATCATGACCTGAGCCAAAGGCAGAGGCTTTAACCCACTGAGCCACCCAGGCGCCCCTGTTGTCATATTTCTTTTAGAGAAATCTATGAATATTCAGGAAAGGCCTTCATATTAATGTCCTAATTCCCATGTGCTTGTGTTTGTAGGATGTTCTACTTTTAATAGCTTCTCTTTTATTGGATTTCAGACATTTAGATTTTTTTGAAATGCTCCGAAATGAAGATGAACTAGAATTTGCCAAAAGATTTGAACTGGTAGGTATGCTCATGATTATTCTGATTTAATTCATCAGCTCCTGGAATTTCCCTGTTGTGTGTTGAGTGGACAAGGACTGGGTATAACCTGCTGCCCACGTGGCAGGATTAGCTGGCTGCCTTGGATTTGCTTACCTTGCTTTGCAGATATTGAGGATATTGGCTGCTTGACCTAGATTTCTTTTTCATATGGAATAGGTTCACATAGACACAAAAAGTGCGACTCAGATGTTTGAACTGACCAGGAAGAGGCTGACCCATAGTGAAGCTTACCCTCACTTCATGTCCATCCTGCACCACTGCCTCCAAATGCCTTGTGAGTGTGTTTGTGACTTACACGTGTGTTTTCCGAATGTTTGGACATCATCCAAAGGGCCCTGTCTTCTGAGCAGTACTGATTAGGTCGGGTGCACACCATGGATTACATACCTTGGTTTTGTGACAGTCCAGAGTGTCTCCACACAGCTCCATGGTGAGCTGTGTATTGTGACATTCCAAAACTGAAGTGAATTATAACCTAGTTTGATTTTAAAAATAAATATATGCCTCACAACACATTTCGAAAAGGCTAGAAAGTGCCTCTCAATCACATAAGTGATCACTGCATGTCGGAATTCCAGAAACTTTGGGAAGTGCTGGTGCAGATGTAAACATCTCTGATTCTGTGGCTCTGGTGGGTGACCACTATTGAAAAATATTCATCCTAGTTTAGAAACAACTTGAAGTATTTTTCCACCATTCTTTTCTTTTTTAGATAAGAGAAGTGGCAACACCGTTCAGTACTGGCTACTACTAGATAGAATTATACAGCAAATAGTTATTCAAAATGACAAAGGACAGGACCCCGACACCACACCTTTGGAAAACTTTAACATTAAGAATGTCGTACGAATGTAAGTTTCTTATTTTGCAGTCTGTGAGATAATAGTCACCATGTAAGACATTTATTTTTTCCCTACTTTAAAATAGCAGCTGGGGGAACTGAAATGTTCTAGACGTCAAATATGAGTATATATATGTATGTAATATATCTGAGTAACATCCGGGTTTAAATGGGTTTCAAGCATACTGAGGGCTTTCTGTGCAGCGGACTATTTTTGTACCTAGAGAGCATGTATTTTGGCAGTGGGCCTTTTATGTTTTTTGTAATGAATACTCCTTTTACTATTATACAGGTTGGTTAATGAAAATGAAGTTAAACAGTGGAAAGAACAAGCAGAAAAGATGAGAAAAGGTAAATAATGAGGCCCCGACAAGAGAAGAGGCCATGTTACTGGTTAATTGGGCAGCTCTGCCCTCTGTATATTTTAGAAATTTGCGTTAATACTTCTTCCCAACTTTAGTGCATCAGTCTTTCCTTTTTCCATGTCTTAGGGGCATTTTTGCCCTGTTTTCTCTTGAATTGAGCTATTTTAGTTTTCATGCTGATTGCTAAGTATTTTATCCTTTTATTATAATTATGTAAATTTTTTTGGAAGAGCTTGTAGCATTTGGTGTTTGGTATTCATTGATTCAAATTTTCTTAACTACTGCTCCTTCCAGCCTCCCTGCCCCGCCCCATAACTGTTCATTAAGTCACACTAGGTTTTAAGAAATGTAATAAAGAACAGCAGGGGGCGCCTGGGTGGCTCAGTGGGTTAAGCCGCTGCCTTCGGCTCAGGTCATGATCTCAGGGTCCTGGGATCGAGGCCCGCATCGGACTCTCTGCTCAGCAGGGAGCCTGCTTCCTCCTCTCTCTCTGCCTCACTCTCTGCCTGCTTGTGATCTCTCTCTGTCAAATAAATAAATAAAATCTTTAAAAAAAAAAAAAAAATAAGAACAGCAGGGATGACCCAGAATTTTAAAAGGAAAACCCAGGCCACTTGGTTTCAGCAGCCCCATTCGCCATGTGACCTTAAATTGGTACCAGTTATAAAAAGAAAAATCATGTAGAAAACCACTGACCGTTGTAGATATATACATTATGAGACTTTCACAGACCAGTTCTTGGTGAGTATTAGAATATGTCTTTGGTATTAACACTTAGCATCAAATGCCAGGAGGGTCATTTGTGCCTATTGCTGTGCCAGCGCAGAGAAGGGACATAAGTTGCCCCACTTCCTTCAGAATACAACAACTGAAGTTGGCCCTTTTGTAAAAACAGTCCTGTTCCTGGCCTCTGCTCTTTCACTATGCTGGTTAACTGACTTCCTTTTCCTGGTCCAAGTTATTTAGCCACAGCCAGCAAAACACAATAGCATTCACCCCGATATTTAGTGTGTTGAAAAGAGGGTCCAAAAGATGCCAGAGCATTTCCTTTTCCCTCATCACATTTGTCCTTTTCCATTGAGCAGAAAAGCAGAGCCACCACTGCTAGCAGGAAATACCATGTGTGAAGTACATTTATATTACAGGTTCCTCACGTAAGGAACATTGCTCTCACATAAGCAAGGTTGCCACATACATTTTTTATTAATAGATTCCAGAAATTGTTATAGAAAGAAGAGAAACACTAAGAGTTTGGGGTGAAGAGAGATTATACCAAAGAGAAGATGATCGGGGGGAACTCTAGGGGTGCCCTCTAGAGCATGGGGATTCAAGGGTGCAAGCTGAGGAGAGTATGTAGGACAGAAGCTTTGGAGTCATTCATTTGTTCCGTGGATGCTTGTCTAATGCCTGTATATATCAGGCACTGCATTGGGCTCTGGGTACATGTGCAGGCAGTGACGTCCTCTTCTCCACTCTTCTTCCTCTGTGAGATGCAGATTACACCCAGCTCACAGAGCTGTTACAAAGATTAAATGACAAAGCAAATAAAGAGGCTCTAATGTAATGCCTGGCACATACAGTTGCACAGTAAACAATAGGGACTGTGGTAGGATTCTCCCCTCATAGGTGGTACAAGAGATAAGGGCCAAGGTCAGTGAGGTCACAGGGAGAGTGTAAAAAAGGAGGTACTGTAGATAAAATTAATTCTTTTCTGAAAGCTTCAGGTAGCAAGGGTGTATTAAAGAGGGCATACTTTGATGAATCGGAGGGTGGAGGCTGTGAGGAGATGGGAAGTTCTCTGGACCTGAAAGGTGGAAGTAACTTGGTGTCCTTTGTGGAAAGAAGCCTTTTGGCAGCAGCTTCCCAGACATGGTATTATATCCGAGTCATCTGATGGGCATTTGAAAACCAATTCCTAAGCCCTGTCCCCCCAACCATAGAACAGACTCCCAAAATGTTAAACTCTCTCAGGTGGTTCTGACACACAGCTGGGTTTGTCAGAGCTTCATGACCAGTGATCAGAGGCAAGTCTTACAATTGTGGAAGAGGAATGAAGTGGAGGTAGAAGAGGAGACTGGGGTGCAGTGAGGTCATTTTTAGACACATCTCAGAGGAAGTCAGGGGCGCATTCCACACAGCGGCAGAAGCGGACTGGTGGTTATCTTGACTCCAAAGCTTTCTAGTGGCTTGACCTCTTCTCTGTGAACTGAGTTGGGGGAACTCAGAAAGTAAGAGACAGAGAAAGCAAGAATTTAAATGTGTTACCAGATTCAGAAATAGAGACTAATTCTGTGTAGCTCTGCCCCAGTGGATTATATCTCTAGTGGGTTTACTAAATAAAAGGAGTAGGAATCGGGGCCAAGTATTTGAAATAAAAATCTGCAGCCTAAACTTCATTAGTCTTTTTTCCCAAAGCCCCTCACTCCTGTGAGGGCTGGAGTCAGCAGGCATATTGGCAATGTAAATAAGCATTAGGCTAAATTGGATGCCTTGTTCCATTAGAGAAGGATTGGGAAGTCAGTAAAACTACAGCGGACACCTCATAGTTCTCTCCCCAGATTATGGTGATTCTCACACTCTGCCCTTGTTTTTAATGCTGAGATGATAACATTTGCTTTCACAAGTTTTAAGAATTATTTGTCAGAAGCATGAAATCCTTCAAGTCCAAGTAGCCTTCTGAGAGGAGAAGGGGAAAAGGGACTCGGTGTTGGGACAGACATGGTCTGAGATCAGCATGTCCTCACAGAGCAAGATCTTCCCTTTCAGCCCTGTGCTCGTTGGACATGAGCCAGCAACCTAGCTAATAAAGAGTGGCTTCTCATTTCTAATTTGTGAAAAGAGGCCCTTTTAATATTCGTTTTCCCTAGAGTGATTAAAGGGCCATTTATATGACAGGATCCTGAAGTAAGTACCAACCAGGACCCCTTCTCCTCCGCAAATAGGTGCTCACACTTTAGGGTCTCTTCTGTAGCTAATAATGTTCATCTAAGGACCCCTCCAAGTACTAACACCACTGAACCCACAAGCTGCTCCCTTTGATGGAGAAGAGGAATAATATTTACCTAATAAAGAGCCTCAACAATCATCCGCAGCCAATTTTCTGTTTAGAGAAAGCGCTTCCACTTTGAAGAGTCCCCTGTTTTCATGTCCTGTTGTTTTCTTGTGCAGAGCACAATGAATTACAACAGAAATTGGAAAAGAAGGAGCGCGAGTGTGATGCCAAGACCCAAGAGAAGGAAGAGATGATGCAGACCTTAAATAAAATGAAAGAGAAACTTGAAAAGGAGACTAGCGAGCATAAGCAAGTCAAGCAGCAGGTGGCGGATCTCACAGCACAGCTCCATGAGCTCAGCAGGGTGAGCACAGTGAGGGCCGGGTGATGGGCCGGGTCTTGGCAGCTGCCGAGGCCGCACTTACCCTGGAGACCCTCACCTTAGGCAGACAACTGCTGCCTGGGGATAAATCCTGGTGATTTATCACGGGGTCGGAAGACTCGCTCCCTCTGCTATCCTGTGGGTTAGGCAGCAGAGGCGACGTGAGGGTGTGCATTTCTAATACAGGTCCTCTCATCAGAGCAGAGGGACTCACACTGACTTCTTGAAATGAAAACTGGTTTTTTGAAAACCAGACCATGATGTTACAAGAAGCGAGACATATGTGAATGAGTGCTTTACAAATTAGCCCTGAGGTTCCAGATACAAAGGGCTGACTCAGTTGTCCCTGAGGAGCCTACACCCATTTGATTTACTGCCCCTGCAAACCCATCTTCTCAGAAGTGTGGATTTCTCTATAACATACATTTTAGGCAAAGTTTCAGACTCTCAGAATCATCTGATGAATTTACTTCTTCCACTGACATTTTGTCGTCTTTTTTTTTTTTTTTTTTTTTTTTTTACCTTTTCAGAGAGCTGTCTGTGCTTCAATCCCAGGGGGACCCTCACCTGGAGCTCCAGGGGGGCCCTTTCCTTCCTCTGTACCAGGATCCCTCGTTCCGCCGCCCCCACCACCTCCACCCCTGCCAGGTGTAATGCTTCCACCCCCACCCCCTCCCCTTCCTCCAGGCGGCCCTCCCCCTCCCCCGGGGCCACCTCCCTTAGGAGGGATCCTGCCACCTCCTGGTGCTCCACTGGGGCTGGCACTCAAGAAGAAAAACATTCCGCAGCCCACAAATGCCCTGAAATCCTTCAACTGGTCTAAGCTGCCCGAGGTAAGCCCTTTGTTCTAATTTTCCCTCTAAGGGATAGCATTAGCAGCTTGCAATGTTGTGCCTGCAAAGGGAAACAGTCCTGGCCGTTAATTGATTTCAGTTTCTAGTTTGGACTCGGGTTCTCACCAGCTCAGATATTTACGTGATAAAACTGGACTAAATGGCATGTTGTCTGAAGCCAGCCCACTTTGAGCATCTGGTAAAATGAAAAATTGGGGATAGTAGCACTTTGAAAAAAAAAAAATCGTGTCTATTCTTTTTGTGTATTAACTATAACTCTAGCACTTATTAACTTGTTGTTTGCAGAATAAACTAGAAGGAACAGTATGGACTGAAATTGATGATACAAAAGTCTTCAAAATTCTAGATCTTGAAGACCTGGAAAGAACATTCTCTGCCTACCAAAGACAGCAGGTAACAACACATGGTCTCCAAGATGCTAAAAGAATAAAAAAACATCATCCTTGTGCGTGGTTCCTGGGCCATCTGTCACCCCATGATGTGATAGGCATCTTAGTTCTAGGCTGCTGGGTCTACCCTGGTATGTTCCTGCCAAGCAGCATGGTGTGTGTGTGTCCACATGTGTGTCTAGGTGCCCGTCAGTTGTGTGTGTGAACGTGTTGATACTCATACCCTGGTGTGTATTCAAGACCTTATCTCCTTTGGTGGAAGCAGTTCTTAATACTTATGATTTTTATCACTTGTACTTAGTCCAGAAGGGTCACCAGGAGAAAATAGTACTAGGAGAGCTACGTAACTTGTATTGTCCCCTCACGAGGTGTGTTTCTCAAGCCATTTTAGCATATCTGGCTTTTAAATATATGTATCAAGTGGTTATTATCAGAAGTGGACTGCTCTGAAGTAGGTGGAGCTTTTAGAAGTGCAGAAGTTTGTAAATAACTCTAACTTGGCAGTTAGCTAAAACCTCGGAGAGGAATTCTGACTGTATGTCATGAACCTGATAGACTCAGAAGTGGGGCTGGGAAGGCGGAGCTAGTTGGCGGATGGCACTGATAGAGAGAACCAGAGAAGCTTCTGAAACATGAGCAAAGCATTTGTGATACTAGTGAGAATACTAGTGGTACCTGGTGCTTGCTGGCTGGCTGTGTCGATGTGACCAGTTAGCAAGCATGATGCCATAAGCCCCAATCCCTTCTGGCTGGTACCTCTTACTCCTAGAGATGGCATCTTAATAGATCCTCCTAATAGTAGACCAGAAGAGGTCACAGCAAGGTGGCTGGGGACAGAGAATTTCAGAAGAACAAGGAACAGGTGGAGTAGGGTCCCAGTCAGACACCTGGGAAGGGCTACATTGTATCCTGGAGCATGAGCAGGAAGATTCTTCACCGTGACCAAAGAGATGCTGCAGAGAGCAGAACAGGTCTTACTAGGAACGCAGGCATCTGCACAGGGGCTTTCCTTGGGCTTTGCTGGGAGGTCTTTAATGCCTGCAGGAATCATGCCCGGGCAGGGTGGGGGGCCATCCTCAGACAAGCTGCACACTTCCTAGTCTGCTTAGGCGGGGCCTGGTTCCCAAGGAAAAGTGTCTCAGAACAGAACAAGCAAGCATCAGGAGAAGATGGACTGAGGCTGGGGAGAAGAAAAGCTGACACATTTTTATTTCAAAACCTTTGATGCATCTGAACTTGAAAAGGTAGTGTATGCCTTTTAGTCAGAATATTTCACTGAGAGGGAAAGCTTCTCTGTAGTGCATTTTATGCTATGCTAGTTGAGTACGAAAATGCAGATGGTTGTCTGTTATGGTAGCATGACCCTAAAACAGGAGCCCCTCAGCTGGGACCTCCCTCCGTCCCCCGTAAGTATGAGGCAGTTGTACACACAAAATAAAGGAAAGCAAAGAAAAAAACGATAAGACATGCCCAGTAGCTTTCAAAGGACAACCGAAGGGTATGTTTTCGGGCCCTCGTATGGCAGGTGTTTGGATCAGGCTTGTTCTGATTGGCTGTGATGGGCCTCTTCTCTCTGGCTCTCTGCTGACCCAGGAGGGTGTTCTCTGGGTGACATTTTAGCAAATTTCCTGTTAGATTCAAATGATCTTCTGACCTCGTTGCACATCCAATTGATTTCCCACTTCAGTTTTAGTCACTAATACTGGCCCATTCTGGATGCCTAAGATGAAGGTTTAGGAATTCAGAAAAGTAAATTAAAGGAAGGGAAAACAGCAGTTATTCCAAGCTGCTGTTCAAGTCTGAGCATGTAGGCTGCATTTATTATGAGGGCAGGTGGTTAAAAGACCCAAGTTTACAAGACTCGTAATTAACAGGCTTTCAACAGAAGGTGCAGAAGGATGCTGCCAAAGTGCTCTGGGACAAATATGTGGACAGTTCTCAAGAGCTCTGGGAGATGAGGTTGTAGAAAGCCTAGCAATTGGGTAATTGTCTCCTAGCAACCAGTTGCTGTTTAAGTAATCAGTAGTCATTCCCGTCAGTATAGACCAGAACATTTCAGTTGTACTTAACACTAAGTAGACTGGTAAGTAGAATCATTTGTGACATTTTCAATAGCACTTCCTGGAAAAAAAATTTCAACACATTTGGCTCTGCTTAATTGAAGTATGTTTCCTCTCTTGGTGCAAGAATTTGAGATGAGATTTTTAAACCATAGATATATTTCCCAAATGAAGGTAATGTGAGCCATTTTATTGAGTTTATTACATGTTGAGAGACAAAAAAAAAAAAAAAAAAAAAAATCTAAAGATACAGACATTCTAGTAGAAATATGTAGGACAGAGTAAAGGAAATGGGGTATCTGTCATTGCGTGTTCCCTAGTCTCCTATCTAATGGCAATGTCTAAGACCCGTGCATTTTCATTTTAATCTTGGCAGTGCACTATGTAATTATCATCACACTTGAACTGCTCTCTTTTCCACTCCCAAGTGAATACTGGGAACCTATTTTTTTTCTACGATATCTCCTCTTTCTTCTCTCCACTTCTAAAACCCTGGTCAGATTGCCTGAACTTCAGCCAGTTGCTTGAGCAAGTCAGTTTCTTAGGCAGAAGAACACTTGAATGCCATTACTTGCATGCCTGTAACAAGAACACTACACTGAGTAAGATTTTGAACAAAATCTCAAATATGAGATTAGTATAATTTAGGTGAACACTGATTTATGATATTTAGGAGAGATTTTATATACATATGTACACATACACAAAAAATGCCCAATTGATCTGAGAAATATTTTATCATTAAAATCAAAATGTATTTATAATGTCTGCTTTGTATATGAAATACTTCAAAGGTTGCAGATGTATTAAACTGTTACACAGGTGTGCGAAGCAACTTGCTACATAAAAGCAAAGTGGAGAAACCTGCAAACAACCATAATATAGACTAAAAAATGACAATATTAAGTATCTATTACGTTTTTGGTGCTGAATATGAAATATATAGTCCCAGTCTCATCAATCCCAAAATTTAATTCTTGAGGCACTCTTATACTTACTTTTTTATTTAACCCTCATGCCAGCTCTATGAGGTATTATTTCTATCTCACCAATAAGTAGAAATAGGGCTTAGTTTATATTCAGTGTCTGAACAGGTGGCACAACCAGGTTACAAAGTGGCGTAAATTCTCAGTTTCACTTGGTTCTTATGCAGTGCTCCTGTTGGTGATGAAAGTCAGGCTTTGTAAAGGATTGTCTGTAATCACAGTTTTAAGAATTAGACCATTTCTATTCAGGATTTTTTTTTTCAGTGTGGATAGCAAAGGTGTGCAGAGCTGATTATGTAGGCTTATGTGCCCCATGAAATGGACTAGCAGGCAGTTATTCCCCTGCTTACATTCCAGAAGTTCATTTGAAAGTCAATTTCTTGAATCTCAGAACCTTATTTTCTCATTGAAACTGTATTATGCGTGATTTCCAGGCCAACCACAAAAGACTTATTTTAATACATAATGTGCATTGCATAGTAGTACTGTTTCAGATAGAGTTGAACAATATTCATTTTGGTTTTGTGGGAAATTTTCCTGTTGAGATGTTATAAATTCATTCTCCCTATCTGTGGAGTTGGGTAGAGGAAAGTGAATGTCCCATTAACCTAAAAGGAGTCATATCTTTGTAGCAATAAATTAACAGCTTGTATCTCCATTCCTTCTCAGTTTTTTGCCTGAGGACACTCCTTTAGCAGCATGTAGTATAACATTTGAAAGCCTCTCTGCTCTGATTTAGGGAACTAAGGATAACTGTTATCCCAAGCTCCTGAATCTGACCTCTCCTGCTAATATGTAATAGAGAAGTCATTCTTGGGCTCCCATTTGGAACATTCAATGCTATCTTCTCATTTTTTTAAATATAAATGATCAAAGAATTTTTCTTTCTTTTTACATTTTCATTATTCTGTAGATCTAGATTTTACATTGAAAAATTATGAATTAGGGTATTTATTTCAGGAATCTTGGCCCTTAGCCACAGCACATATAGAAAGAAAAGGTTTTGTACAAATAGTATGTATTTCTATGAATAGTATGCATTTTTCTAGAGAGAGGTCCCTAGCTTTTATCAGATTTACAAAGGGAACTCAACCTCAAAAAGATTAAGAACCATTCAGGTAAGGATTATTATTATCTGTGAAGTGTTGAAGCATCCTGTCATTGCAGAACTTTATCTCTAAGAATCTGTCAGCATTGGTTCCTGAAAATGCAAGTCCCAGCTTTCTGTTTCCCAAAGGCCTACACCAAAAATCATCTGAAAAAATCAGACATCCTATTAGGTAGAACCAAATATAGCTGATCTTATGGTGTTTGGCCCAAGCCAATTAGGGAATAATTTAGAAGTTTCAAGAAGAATGGTAACTTATTTGAAAGAGGCCTGGAAACATCATTATTTTTAACATAGCATATCTAATAAGCTTTGTGATTTTATTTAAAATGTGTTGGGTTAAAGGACCCCTAAAGAAGGGAAATCTTAAGGCTAACAATTGACTAAACTCTCCCATGGCCTTCCTCATCCTCACCTCTGGAAAGATAAGATACCTTACTTAGCTATTAACTGTTACCCTTACTTCTGCTGCTGGTGATAAATGGGAGATCCTGGACCAGCTGTTCTTCAACTCTGTGGAAAAAGAGAGCAATAGGAGAAAAAAATGGGCTTGATCATCAGCCTGAAAGATAATTGTATAATAGCTTCCAAGTACCAAGCTCATACGTGTGTGTCAGGTACTGTACAAAATGCTTTCCATGAATTATCATGTTTAATCATCACAATAATAATCCAGTTGTTAATTCATTTTGCAGATAGTAAGACTGAGCTGCAAGCCTCACACCCAGTCAGTGATAGTTGCCTAATTCCATAGCGCACTACAGTGAAGGTCCCAAGTCTTAACTTTCTGGTGGTGGGAACTTAATGGAGAGTAAGTTGATAGAAAACTTCAAAGAAGTTTTTTCTTTGAAGGCCAGACAGTAAAAGCTGGATCTAAATTCAACTTGTCTCTTTAAGAGAGAAAAGTAGGATAAGATGACTTCATGGAATCCATGTTACCATAGTTTTTTCCTGCCCTTGGAAGGAGACACTGCTTTCACAGGGCAAGTGTCCTGAGGAGTTTCAGACTAGAAAACCTGGTTGTTAAAACCAGGACAAAAGAAAAGTGTGGCATCGGAGAAGCAAGGTTTCCTGTGGTTATCAACTTATGTAAATGCCATTCTAGAAAAGCAATCCATCCTTGTATGGGTGGAGCAGAAGAGGGACACATTGTGCTTCCCACTGGAAGAATGATGTGGAACGGCTCATCTTAGCTATGCTGTCAGGGCCGGTGCAGCCTTGAGGAACCTGCTGAACAACTGCTGGTTGTGCAAGCCGTTGGCCTGAGAGCTGGTGTGTGTTTTGTACACCAAAGCCCCACTCATTCCAGCACAGCAGAAACATGTGAAGAAAGCTGGCACTTTCTCTTAACGTGTCAGTTGCTTCTCCCTCTTTCTCTTCTTCGTTCCAAGTCTCGTCTGGAGTATTTCAGGAAGAGGCTGCTGACCTTGTGTGCTTGAACAGCCCTGAGGCAGCTGGGACAGCGCCACCAAGGGCCTGCACACAACATGATCATGTATTGTCTCTTAATTGCACATTCTGTCTTTTTCCTCATACTACCCACAGTGCCACCAGGCATTGTTTGGGACTCAGGGGATTCTGAGGATTAACATTATTGACCTATATTGTTGAGTTTGTCTTTTGTATTTTCTTAATCCTTCCTTATGGCACAAGAAGACAGGAGATTATTTCAACACCATCACCACCACCACCCCCACCCACCCAAAAAGAATATTTTGCTGGTAGGACATTACCATGGGAGTAGTTTCCTCAAGTTGATGGAATTGATTGATATTTTTCTGCTTCAAGTGAATATCATCATGTTGAATAAATGGAGCCCATTTCTCTTTCAAAGAGAATTTGTTCCTTTCCCAACTTGGGTCTTTCCGGAGTGTCTAAGTCCTTTCTTCTCTGAATTTGATTTGCCCGCATTGAAAATGGTGTACTGCGCATGTCGTTTTTCTCTCCCCAGAATGCTTAGTTCGCACTCTTCATCGTATCTTCAGTCAGACTCTCCCATCTTCATCAACTCTCATGGCTGGTCCTTGGGGCATAAATTCTCTCTTACCCTGTGTCACTGATTTCCTTGACTGCTTTCACTTTCTCCCACTTGTTGCTGTGATTTCTGAACTGCATGTGTCTGATTTGCCTTTTCCATGCCTCTGCCATGGCTGTAGGATTTCTTTGTGAACAGTAACTCCAAGCAGGTAAGTAAGCAACTACTCAAATTTTGCTTACTATAACTTCTTGGCTCAACATAAGCTCAAAATATCTTGGTTATCCAATTTTTTTTTTCCTAGATAGTGTAACTCAGGGCTTATATAATTCTGCATTGGGTTTCAACTCTTAACTGATACTTAGAGGTCTGCCTGAAAATCTCAGCATGACAGAAGACAGTTGACGTTTGATCACATGGTGCCTCTTACTATAAATTTCATATTGTCTTTGTTTTCCTAAACTGTTACACAGTTCTAGAGCTCATTGGTTTTCTTACATTTTAAAAATGCTGTGATCCATTTTTAAAATTGATTCTGACCTCTAATAAAATTAAAACTTGCTATTTATCAAGTTAGTCTGGATTTTCACCTTGATGCCCAGTTTACATAAATATACAATTGTTTTTTGCCTCTTCCACCATAAATTACGATGGGACATCATTGCTTACAGCTTTTTGTACAGCAGCGGAGTACACAACAAAGTAGTGTTTTGTTGTTAATTCAAGTAATTGCACTCATGCCTTGAACTGCCCCCTGTCTGTTATCCATCAGACTCCAGGGTGATGAAAGGTACCATCTGGGCTTGGGAGCTTCCTGTTGCACATGAGGACGTTTGGCAGGATTTATTGTTCAGCTTTTTGAGTGCTCAGGATGCAAATGGTTCTGGAGTGAATGGGCCCTGCAAACGGCCAGGACTGGCAATGGCAAGCCTCAGCCGAGCTTGATTCATAGTGACAGTTCTTCTGTCTGCTATCCATAGGGATTTGGGGGACAAAAGGAGGGCACTGCTCACTGATAATTTATGCACGCTTAGCATCTTCAACTTCGAGATGCACTTTGTTCTTCCAAAAATGCTTTTTCAAATGTGGGTGGTCAACTTTTCTTACTACTTCCCTTTGTCAACTTGATTTTAGCCCTTTGTTCCACCACCTCCCTGGACTCCCTCCCTCACCATCTCAGCCTCGCCTGTGTGTGTGCGTGCGCGCGTGTGTGTGTATGTGTGTGTGTAAACAGAAAATTTAAAGGAAAATGTGTGTCTGAAGTCGGAATGTCCCTGTTTGACTTTGATGGATTTCTTTCATGCTCTTTATAGAAAGAAGCAGATGCCATTGATGACACACTGAGTTCCAAACTTAAAGTCAAAGAACTTTCAGTGATTGATGGTCGGAGAGCTCAGAATTGCAACATCCTTCTCTCGAGGTATTGTTGATATTGAATAAACATTTCTGGTAGGACCAACTTTCTTCTCCCGTGGCTCCCATCCACACGTTTGTACTTGTTCTTTTAATCGGATTCTGCTGAGATTCAGTTCTTTGGATTCTCTTTTGTCTAAGGAGAGGAGAACTCATGGCCCCTACTTCCCTGTGTGGAATATATCAGAGCTGGATGCTTCTTCGTTTCTTAGAGTTTAATTTCCACAGAGTCCTGAAGTTAAAGAGTGGAACATCCCAAATCAGTGTTTTGTTTTGTTTATTTTTCCAGAGAGCCTATAAAATGGACTTTACCTTTACTTATATTTCCTGGCTTTAGAAATATTTTAGCTGTTGAGTAACACTGTCCCAGAATCAGCAGCAATGGTAAAAGCTCTTTGTTTCATTTTGCTTTTCTAAGTCACCTTTTTATACTTCAAGTTTATGATTTTCATGTTCTTTCTGAACATTTTTATGACTAAAGAGATGTAAATCTCAAACCTGAGTGAAATGCTAATTTATCCATTTCAGCCTTGTTGAGAATCTTTCTCATAATTAGTGAACCATCACGGCCTTGGAACTTGAAAAGAAGAAAGGAAACTTGGGAGGCTGGAATCTGCCCATAGCTTCAGGCACTATGTCTGGTTGTTCTGGGCATTTCAAGTAGCTTTTCTGTATCTAATTTCTTCTTTTCTCTAGAAGGAACTTTTCTGTCAGGCAAAGATACCTAACGCTTAAGAGATAAATGAATATCCTAAATTTGGGGGCATTAAATATAAGCCTCCCTGGTCACATTCTGAAAGAATATTATATAGGTATTAAAGCTGGTTTAAGGTGGCTTCATTTTCAGAGTAAAAAGGGAAAGTGGCAGCCTTTATTTTTTATTTATTCAGGAAGTGCAAGCATGGGGAGGGGCAGAGGCGGAGGTAAAGAATCTCAAGCAGACTCTGCACTGAGTGCCAAGCCCAACGTGGGGCTCGGTCTCATGACCCTGAGATCATGACCCAAGCTGCATTCAAGACTCAGGCATTTCACTGGCTGAGCCACCCAGGCGCCCCTGCGGTCTTTATTTTTAGATGGTCTTACAGTGAATTTCTTTTAACATAAAACACTGCTGCTTGGGTTACAGCGTGGAGCTTGATTATTAGCCAGATATATATTACTTTAGGGAGCAAATGTTTCTTCTCTTAGAAGAGAAACTGAAGCTTAATGAGATCCCTGAATTTAATACAACCAGGAAGGTAACGAGAACCATCCTATTGGCATTTAATTTCTGCCTCTGGCTGGAAGCTATGTAAATGGCCAGGCCCTGTACTTAGCCCCACTTTTTTTCTCCCTGAACACATGCTCAGGAAGATACCAGGGAAATAAACTGAAGGTCTACTTACTTTTCTTCTATAGTATATACAATTCGCTTTGCTGTCATTTCCTTTTACAAGTCACATTCTTAGTAGTGACATTAAATGAAAATTGGGGGGAAGTTTTTTTTCCCCCTAAAGCCTAGAATTTCTGCCTCTTTTTATGCTTTTGCAGTGTAGAGGGACATTTTTAAACAGCTTGACAAAGGGAGCTATCACCCTGAATTTCTATATTACTTAAGTGCTCATCACAGTAAAATCTGTGACCTAGTTCCTCATAGACAGATTATTCTCAGTACGAGATGTCAGTGAGGATAATAACACTGACACCAGTTACAGAGAAGGTTACAGCTCTTTCTGGCAAATTTCCCATCTCATTATTGAAGGAATTATTTCTTATTTGTGCTGTGCAGTTTCCTTGTTACCTCAGAAGTGTCAGAGCTTAAGGTGACTTAGAACTTGAACACTGTATCTAAACTCTCTCTGGAAGATAATTTTTGAGAAATTGCCTTGTATCTGTTAGAGTAGCTATTAAAATCCAATTTAACGAATGAGTGTTATTATAATGAGCATAATTAAAAAGCAGATTGTACATAACAAGGTAATTTTGAGTCCCAGCTGACCTTACAGTAATTAGACCTTATGGATCAGGTTCTAAAACCTCTTTCCCACTGAGGATTCAGCCCTATATGCTTTTCTGCTCCATGATCAATAGTTTTACTCCTGTCAGGAAAGCACAGGACTGACCTGTAGTGTGCTGTGTGGTAAAAGTAATAGAAATGAAGCAGATTTAGTTTTAATTTAGGTTGTGTTTAGTTATTTAGCTGGTCAGCAGTTCACCTTACTTTTACCACCCCCCTTCAGTGGCAGTGCGTTACCACATGCGGAAGGAGCTAGGGGCTAGAAGGAAGGAAGAAACCTAGGAAAGTGTGTGTGATGCTTTTTTTCTTAGAGTTATCACTTTGACGCATTTGTTTGCCTGGCGCTATGCAGGGTGCCACAGAACAGACCGTGACTTTGAAAGCTCATGGCTCACTGGAGAATGGAAATGACACCAGCAAGGTAGCTTGTGAACAGCTCAGGCCTAGGCTGATGGAGCTTGAAGGAGCCAGAAGGAGCCAGATGCTCAGCCAAGTGAGAAGGACACTGATGGGGCTCACCAGAGGGAGGGGACCTCCTAGAGCGATAACAGTTACACTGTGGGGGTACGGGGGGGGGCAGTTCTGAAGAGGCACTCCGCGGAAGCCAAGGCACCTGAGGGGTCGGCGCATAGCTGAGAAGGAGAGCCCCGCATGGTGGCATCATCAGTCATAAGGAATGAGACTGGGCAAGAGAGCCCGGGATCCATGCCTGGTGCCTTCGTGAGTGCATCACTCAGTCAGGGACAAGCAATACCCTCCTCATCTATAAAATGAAGATGAGGGGGGGACTCAGGAGTCAGAAGGAAGCCCTTCCTTCCCCACAAGCCCAGCAGGGGAGGGACGCACAGTCCCTGTACTTGGGACTCGCCGCCTTCATGGCCAGGACTACCCGCAGCTCCTGGAAAGAGACTGCCTGGAAGGTGACTTTGAAACAGAAGCTCCAGGCCATGAGGGTCCCCGCTTGCCACAGACTTGCAAGTGCAGTGAACGTGGTGCTCCTCAAACTAAGAACCCCCTCCTCAGGCCACAGGCAGAGGGAGCACCAACTTACCGGGCTTATCCAGGTGACATGTGGCAATTAAAATTCACTCTGCTTTATTCCCTAAAACCGACCTCTCCCTCCCTCCCCCAAAAAAGAAAGAAACTTGGAAGCTGGTTTATATTGCAAAATGAACCCACCTTAAATACACTTTTATGAAGTGTTCTGCCATTCTTTTTTTTTCCAGATGCTCACTTAAAATGGCGGCCAGGGTGCAGTAAACCACAAAAAGCTACTTTAAAGTTGGGGGATTTGGCTTAAATCCACTGAAGCAGAGCTAAGGCTGATCTAGCCGTCCATCCCTAACTCATTTTCATTATGCCTGGATGTTCCAGTTCTCTTGGCAAATTTTTGAAATACTTGAGGGACGCAAGGTAGACTTAACTACTGTTTTTAAGTGGCCGGTTTGTTTCCTTCCTTGTAAAGAAAGTTGAGGTGGATGTCTGAGAAGTTGCCACCCTCCAGCACACCAGAACACTGGCAAGCTTTAAAAGCGATTAAAACATTAGAATTGGTAGGGTCCTTAAATTACAGAGATTAGCAGCAACTCACTCTGTGGATGACAGATGATACTGAGAACCCAGCAACCTACAGACTGGTCCCCGAGGGCGGAGTCCCCTTCTCCTCTTTCCCCGAGGGCGCAGTCTCTTTGTCTGCTCCAGCAGGCCGCGTGTGAGGCAGTATGTTGACAGGTAGATTTTCTTAAGTACTATCCATTAAAGTCTCAAGTCTCTTTGTGAAACACATAAAGAGAAACCAAAATTGTTATGAATTAGAGCTGGTGTTTAGTCCAGACAGCCTCTGGGGGTTGAGAAGCATAAATATATACAATTTCAAAAGCAAGAAGTTCTGCACTCCATATGGGGAGCTAATGAATGCAAATCTGATACTTCAAGTATTGTTCTCACTCCGATTTTCAACCCCTTTTCTTTTAAATGCAAAACAGAAGGGCTCAGCGGAACCACACCATAAAGTAGTTTCTTCAGCTCAGTGTGAAAAGGACACAGAACTAATTTACTTTTTTCTTCTAAGTGGGGCTTTTCTCAGGATGGCTATAGACGGTTCCACAGCCAGTTGGTTTTTATTAGTGGCGGTTTCAGCCTTCCTCAATGTTCCTCTTCCCTGGCCGGGCCTGGCTGAACTGTGGTGTTTGCTCCTAAAGGATTCAAAGCCTTTCGTGTCCTAGAATTGAGGGCTACCCAGAGCCTGTCCGGTGAAGCCAGGATATTTTTTATCCTATCATATGTTTTACCCACACCAGCTCAGCTAAATGGTTCCAATGAAGTTTGGGGATTTTCCATCATGATGTTCTGGTGAAAATGTTTGTGGGGTGATGATTGTCCCAAGAAGACTAAAACAACCTGAAGAGGTCTGAGCAGGTCCAGGGAATTATGAGGGTGCCATACCTCAGATGAGGTGATAGAATGGGTCTCCTTTTAGAACACAGGCAGTTTCAGGGCTCCTGGGAGACTCAGTCAGTTAAGTGTCTCAGTCTTGATCTCAGGGTCATAAGTTCTAGCCCCATATCCATCAGGACACACTCTCCCTCTCTTTTAAAAACAAAAACAAAAACAAAAAAGCAGTTTCACATATTGCCTAGATGCCATGTATTTGGATTTGACAACAGGAGGTAAAAGAGGATGCTACTAGTACAGTAAGATGCACGGATTTGTTCCTTCCCTTTCCTACTTACTGGCACATGAAACAACATTCAGTGTACATAGCAAAATGGCTGGTTTTCACAAGATTATGTCAAAGTTTAGCGAAAAGGACAAGCCAGAGCTGTCCAGAGTGGGGTGTGTGTGAACCCCAGGTTCCTTTCCTCCTTCTGTGACCTTTGTGCCCACCCCTGCACTCAGGCTGCCCTCTCGTTTATCTGTGAGAGCACGAGTATTGCAGCTTATCGTTTGATGCCCCCAAACACTATAACCATCTTTAAATTAAGAACGCTGTCTTGAAATTCTTGTTTAATACTCCTGGGCCTAATGGATGCTGTGTACAGAGAAGAAACTGGTAGAAGTAATGGGTTGTGAGAGTGCTTTGGGAAGTGTTCATAATGACCCTACTAAGCGCAGTGTAGTGATCACGTATCTGCATGTGAATGTTTAGGTTAGGAAAGTACTGCTGCTTCTTGTCCCCTTTGGAGAAGAGTCCGTTGGAGAGTAATACCTATAGTTAGTTTAGTGAACCTTATCCATGGCCAGGCAGAGAGATCAGTGCTTTACGGGCATTATTTGACGCAGTTTGATGAGAAAACGAAGGCTTAAAAAACACCTCATCCAAGGTCACATTGGCCCAGCCCTCTCGGCCAGGACTGGGGCCCAGCCTGATGCCAAAGCCCCTACCTTCAGATGCTCCCTGTGAAGGCTGTATATCTTGCCCTGTATTTGTGTGTGTATGTCTTTATCTCTAGGCCTAATGTGATTTTTCTTGAAGATCATAGACTAGAACAGACCAAATAATGTTAATATGTCACTTTAGTGGTAGTTTAATAAGGAAGTAAGATTTTTTTTTTCTTTAAGTAAGTCTGGAGCTGATGCTTACAGATAGAACAAGAGAATGACTCTGTTGTTCTAGCTAATCATCTGATGAAGACCTTTCCCCCTAGTGAAGACTATTGGTTGTGTCTGATAGAAACACATTTTTGCAAGTGCATTTTAATTTCATGACTTTTCTTTATAGTCCACACTTTGTTGTGCTGACATAATCAAGATGTAAATCCTTAATTTAATTAGTAAATCATATACGTTTATGATAAACAGAAAACAGATTTCTGGTTTTACTTAAATTCTTCCCTAAAAGTTATTAACTAGATAAGCAGATTTGTAAAAGGAATTTAGGGTTAGGAATCAAGAGTTTCCTGTTTGTGATAGATAATGCCACTTTCCGTACATTCGACCTTGGGCAATTCATTTAGACATTCTGCGCCTCAGTTTCTCCCTCCATTTAAAAAAAAAAAAATGACCATCACAGTTATTTTAAACCTCCAACAAAATAATATATGTGAAAACTCCTCCACCATGAAGTGTGTTTGCCTTTTACTCTGAGTATTAACTATTCAACTTTTTAATAATAACAGATTTCAACCCTTTTAAAATCAATTTTTAATCTGAAAACAAACTTTAAACAATCCTGATGAATTATCAAGTTCAGAATTTAGTTTTTTGGGGTGCTAGGTGGCTCAGTCGGTTAAGCATCTGACTCTCGATTTTGGCTCAGGTCATGACCCCAAGGTTGTGAGGTCAGACTCTGTGCTCGTTGTGGAGCCTGCTGGAAATTCTCTCTCCTTCTCCCCTAATGCCTCTGCATGCCTGCACACTCTCTCACTCTAAAATAAAATAAATAAATCTTTAAAATCTTTTTAAAAAAGGAATTTAGTTTTCCTTTCTCATCTACAGTACATGGCTACTATATGTAAAGCAAACGGTGGGTATAGATGTCTTACCTATTCCTCATCCTCCAACCCCTTACTTAAGGAAACTAAACAGTAGAACAATAGAAACTAAACAATAAAACAGATATGTTCTCTGTGTCAGCAGAGCATTACAAAGTCCTGAAAGAATGTTAAAACGGTTTCAAAATACTATTTTTAGGGGCAATATTGTCAGGAAATAAGCTTTCACTAAGAGATTTTGAGAAAAACAGTTCTTGAAAATCAGCAGCTGGAGTAGCAGAATGAATTATCTTGCATTAAGTTTTAATACTCAAGCCAGTATTGTTAACAACAAAATAAAATATTCTTTATCCAGGTTGAAATTGTCCAATGATGAAATCAAACGGGCAATTCTAACAATGGACGAGCAGGAAGATCTGCCCAAGGACATGCTGGAACAGGTGAGCTGCCAGACAGACTTATCTCAGAGCACAAGTGACAACTGGCTTCCAGCAGGGAGTGGGATATTGAGAAAATCTGGTTGTTGCTGGTGGATAATTTCCTCATCTCTGAACCAATGTTGAATGTGGCTCTCTTAAGAGGCTTTATTCTCTCATTGCTCCTCAAAATGTTGGGTGAAAAGGAAGGTCACAAGTTTGTCAGATGCCTGGGACCCACAAGGCCAGATTCTGTTCCTCATGCTATAGTTACTATGCCTTCATAGGTCATACAAATCTATCAACTCCAGGGAAGTCTGTGGGACAGGCTTACAGAGAATCTTACCAGCACCATGAGATCACAGGCTACTACATAAACTGATTCATTACTGAATCCTTAATAAAGTTTGTGTCTTGGCCTTGACGCACCATTTCTACACCCCAGTAGTTACCGTTAAACCCCTTAGCTCTGTCATCTGCATCAAAGTAATTCGTATTAACCTTGGCCAGCCAAGCTGGATGGAGTGACTTAGCCTCTCTTCATGCAGTGTTCCTTTAACACGTTCTGTGGAGCCATTCCAACTCTGCTATGTGTGTCTCAGCAGCTTTGCGCAGTTGTCCCCCAAATGACAATGTTCTTGAAATAGAAGATGTTTCAGGGATTATTACCTATCAATCTGGCCCTGAATATTTCCGTGCTTCGTGGAGATCGTCTCCATGCTCTGAAACTATTCTGTCTGCTTGTCTCATTGTCCTTGGTACGAAATCCTATTTTGCATGACTTTGGTCTAGAGGTCCATGTTAGTGCCAGGTCCACTGAAGGTTAACTGTGGACAATCGTGGTACCAGGCTGAACTTGAGGTCTTGGTTGCAGGGATGCTCAGCTCCCAGAAGCAGAGTAAAGGCTGTTTAGCACTGTTAACAGTGATCTTGGGAGGGCGTGGCTGCCCCAGAGGGAGTGTCTGTGTGCTTATGCATTTTTCCACAGTGTTCTGGCTGATGTCAGAAAAGGCCTCCAACACAGAGCAGGGAAGAGTGAAATGTGAGGTGTCACCACACCACAGTGCACCCGCTCCACCTAAAACCTGCAGCTGCAGTCATCCTGGGGAAGCCCTCACACTTAGCAATGGAATAAGTTGTCAGGCTGTCCTTTTTGATGTTTGACTTAGTTACCAGTAGCCCATGACTGTGCATCCAAGCCTGTCAGGATCCTTTGTGTACAAATAGTTTAAACATAATTCCTAAACTGAAAATTAATTGTTTGGAGCATTTTACAGCTTCTCTGCACACTCTTCCCTCTCCGTCTGCAACCAGTCCTAACAAGGGTCTCTACCCGGAAGTGTGGCCCAGCTTCCTTCTGCCCCCCTCCGGTCCCCAGCTGACCCTGCACTTGGGGTGCCTGCATCAGAAGCTGCTCACACAGAGGGAGGAACTGTGCCGAAAGCTGCTTTGGTCCTTAGGCCTTCAGCCCCTATTGACAAAGTCGTATGTTCAAAATTCCACAAGATCTGTTTACTGTGAAATTGCATGCAGCAAAATTCCTCCTTGAGGGAAGGGATTTCAAGATCTTGCCAAAAGGGCTTCTCGTGCAAATAGAATGTACTTCAAATAAATACAAGAAAATCAATTTACTGAAGCAGAATCTGGCCAAATGGGATACTTTTGACCTGGTCTACCCTGATAATTCTGTGGGTCTTACTCTCTGGTCACCTACCTACCATACTCTCTTTTCCTCCTTATTCTCTTCTTCCTCTGCTTCCTCTTCTTTCACACAGCACTTCTCCCAGACAAACTTTTAACTAGTATCTCTCTACTCCTAGTTAGGATTTGCATTTGAATCAGATTCCTTCCCTCCTCTCTGCTTTTAGCTGCTGAGCTCAGAACTCAGAGGAGATTGATACCCTCCTCTTTCTTGGAACTATAGTTTTCTCCTCATTCCCAGGTATTTGTCTAAGTCTTCATTCCTCTCCTAAAACTATCCGGACACAGTCTGTCACTTGACTCTGTTTTGGGAAGGACTGAACCTTAGCATGTGCCTCTCACAGCATTCTGTACAAAAGAGCTAGTGTTGTCCTGAACAGGGGCCTGTGGCTTAGTGCACACAAACCAGTGTGTGTGTCGTGGGGGGAGGAGGAATCCCTAAGACTCGAAATGAAGTTCCTTGCCCAGTAGATAAAAATCCAAACTAAGAGGAAAAAACAAGTCTTTTTCTCTCTCTTGCTTCTCCCTTCTCCTTCCCTTATTACCTTCCTCCCTGAACTGAGGAATAGCAAGAAGATACTGGTCCTGTCCACTGGTACCATTTGAACACAGGTACATAAATGCCTAGAACCAGTCAGGCTACCAGACCAGTGAACCCACCGGCATCCACATCCATGACATCCCATCAGGAAAGAGGGGTGGCTCTGGCCTCTGCTCTGGCCCAGCCCTTCCTTCTGCTTAGGAACCCAGCTGGATCAGAGCATCCTGTCTGCACCCCACCCCCCCCATCATACACCTTTTTCTCTTCACTTTTAACTTGTTCAAGTCTCAGCCTTTCACAAAACACCTTTTCATACTATGCATGCCCATCTAGCTACTGTCCTCTCTCTCTTTTGATACAAGCAGAGTTCTTGAAAGCTTGTCCACACTCACCTCCTGTTCACTCTTCCTCACCTCCCGAAAGCTGTTCTCACTAAGGACTCACCACCTCCCTGTTGCCAAAGCTAGGGGGCACTTTGCAGTCCTTATCTTCCTTGATTTGCTGCTGGTATGTGACACCGATGGCCACTTGCTCCATGGTGAAATGTGTTTCTTTGGCATTTCATTGTCTCCTCTAAAGGTTACTCCTCTTGTACTCATTCCTCAGACACTGGCTTCTCTCCAGCCCTGCTTTGTTTCCGTTGACGGTTCCCCTGGTTACCTCACTCACATCCTTGCATGTTGTAGTCAGTATCCATGCTCTGTCTTCCAAACAGCTCTGTATAGCGCGTCAGACCCATTTGTCCACCTACCAACTAGGAATCTCTACTTGGTTCTCTTGCCAGTATTTCAAACACTAAACACTCTCTCCCCACCGACTCTCCTCCATTTGGTCCTGGGTTTCCTGTTACATTGTATACATTGTATACAATGTATACATTGTTGCCTAAGCTAGAAGCCTGGACGCATCCTTTTGACCCTCTACCATAACCCGACATCCATCAACAAGTCAGGCTAGTTCTATTCTAGAATCTACCTATGACCCAATCCAGATCACCATCCTCTCTCACCTGGATTACTATACCAACAATCTAATCACAACCCCCTAATACTTTTGATCCTTTCTAATTCCTTCTCTGTTGTGAGCGTAGTGGTCTTTTTAAAATGTAAATTCATCCCTTTACTTAATATTTTAAGTCCTATCCCAGAGCCCACAAAATAAAGACTGAAATTCTTTCAAGGTCCTTGCTACTCCCTGACCTTGACCACTGCTACCCTCCCCCACTGCCATTACAGCTGTTCTACTGGCATAAATGCTGTGCCACCCTTTCCAGACCCTGGCACGTGATGTGCACTCTGCCTGGAATATATTTCCATTCACCTGTAGTTCTATTTCTCTTTTCCTCCTGATGGCACCCAAACTGCCTTTTCTGAGGTCCCATCATTAAATCCAACAAACTTTGGAAACCTACTAAATGAATCATCCAAATGCCAGCTTCAAATTATAGGGAGACTCTTGGGGTCCAGAGGGTCAGTATCATTAAAAAATTTATATATATCCAAGGACATCTGATCCAGAAAATAGCACACTTGGACAGGGCTGCAGGTATATATACACATATTTGTGATTTGAAATAAGACACAGAGTATTTTTTCAACTTTAAATATTGCTGTTTCTCCCACATTCCATGCTCATTTCTTCCGCCAAAATAAAAAATAGAATCAAAAACCAAATCCTACCATGTTCTTTTTTTTTTTTTTTTTAAGATTTTATTTATTTATTTGACAGAAATCACAAGTAGATGGAGAGGCAGGCAGAGAGAGAGAGAGGGAAGCAGGCTCCCTGCTGAGCAGAGAGCCCGATGCGGGACTCGATCCCAGGACCCCGAGATCATGACCTGAGCCGAAGGCAGCGGCTTAACCCACTGAGCCACCCAGGCGCCCCTCCTACCATGTTCTTCTCATCCATCATGACATGGAGCAAAAAATGAGATGGAAATACATAAGGCAGAGAAATAAACAAGTTGAATGGAAAATACACATAGAATTACTCATCCCAGCATGATGTAATAGAAAAAAGCATTGAGCTGGGAGTCAAGAGACCTAAGTTCTATTTCTGATGATTACATGAACTTTCTCTGTAATTCTGGGTAAGTGACTTTGTCTCTCTGGACCTCCGTTGCATCACCTTCTAATGAGAGTATTGAATATCCCAAGTCCCTCTAAGGGTCTATGCAAAATGGATCCTGGTAAAGAGCTTCCACAATCTGATTTGAAAGACAATATAGAGTAGAAAGTTGCCAGGAATGAATCTTACATCAATTTAACTACCTGTAAGTAAAAAAGAAAAGATTTTTCCTCAAGTTTCATTGAAATATTATTGACCTACATATTGACCTATAAATTTAAAGCATACAGCATAGTAGTTTGACTTACAGATGTGAAATGATAAGGCAATAAGTTTTGTTAGCATCATCCATCATGTCCTGTAAATACAATAAAAAAGGAAAAGAAATTCTTCCTCATGACGACAATTCTTAGAATCGACCACCTTAACAACTGTCCTGTACATATACAGCAGTGTTAACTCTAGTCATGCTGTGTGTTACCTCCCTAGAACTTACGTTGTAACTAGAAGTTGGTACCTTTGACCACCTAACTGCAAAGATTTAGTCATTTGTATGGTATCTTAACAATGACCTGTAGCACAGTTTATAAATTCAACAAAAGATACAGTCTCATTTTGGGGCAGATAACTGAAAGAGTGAAAATTTACTGCAAGAATTTAGTTATAAACCTCAGTTTTAATATTTGCATGTGCTTCTTAGCTCTTGAAATTTGTTCCTGAAAAAAGTGACATTGACCTGTTGGAGGAACATAAGCATGAACTGGATCGGATGGCCAAGGCTGATAGATTCCTTTTCGAAATGAGCCGGTGAGTTTGAAAATGCCTAAGACATGAATATGCCCTTGACCTCTCTCAGGAAGATAAACTTGTGATTCTGGTTGAATTAATTGGGCCAGTAACCTGGCTTCACTTAAAGCCCTTTTAAATTATAAAATCTTCTTAAGTCAGAACTATGTGGAATTTGTTTTGTTTATGGGAATTCTTCCCTCTGGGTGAGCCAGGGCTAGCATTTCTTCATAATTACCTCTGGTTCTGGACCTAAACAAGTCATAACTTTTCCTGGTTCCAGTCAGTGTCTCCCCCCACCCCCCACCCCCACACTTTGACTGCTATGGGATTATATCTCCCTTCTCTCTGTAGCCCAGCATCTCAGAAAATGGGCAGACCCAGCCGTGTCGACCTGGAGCCCACATGAATGAACAACTAGGGTCTGGATGTCAAATCATGACACATGCAGATATCTCTAATCAGTCATGGCACACTTCCCACAGAGTCTTGGCAAGCATTCTCAAGCCTTCTCCAGAAAACCCAGAGGCAGCCACTGCTTCATAATTTTGTTTGGCATGTGAGCTTGAGTCTATTTGCCATCCCAGGCCTGAAAAAATTGATTCTGCATTAGAAAAGGACCAGTGGTGCCGAGACTCTCCTTCAACCCCAGGGCAGAGCTCTTCCCCTGAGTACCAAAGGCCTATGAGTGTAGCCAAGGTGAACATGGCTCTCACTCTACATTTCTGCCATATCTAGACTTATTTTTGTTGTTCCATCTCACCTTGCTGTTGGGAAGAATACCGCTATAGGACAAAGGATGGTTTTGGAATTTTGACTGGTGTGCCCAGCAAGCCTGTGTGTGGATAAATAGATGGTCACCCACATTGGCCGCCATTTTGTAATTGTCTAGACCTGTGCATGCATCACCCCCCCTTGATCCTTCTATCAGCACCACCAGGAGGCTGTTGGGTAGGGAGGTATACTCTTCCATCTAATGGAGGAATTTAGTTACCTGTTGAAGGTCACCTAACAAGAGGAGAACCTAGACTGCAAATATAGGTCTATTTGATTGGATGGGGCTACTGGACTGAAGTTTCCCACAGAGAGCAGCTAAGGCAGTGATCTGAGTTCAGAAGGCCTTGGCAAGAGTGCCTGCGCTCCCCCTCTCAGCAGCAGCAACTTATCTTAGTGGTGACCAGAGGCCAGTTTGCATCCTCTTATCGCTGGTCACTAGTTGTTGTCTTGAAAGGCAGAGCCTGTCAGCCCTGAGGGGAGCAGAAAGGGAGCTAGCTGTAAAGAAAGGGGATCATTTGGGGACATGAGTGGGAAGAAGATGATATGAGGAGAGGTTGATGGACATGAGTTTTACTCTGTAGCTTTGCTGGAGGCAAACTTTGTGGAAAGTTAAGCATGGGAGAAACATGAGAAACAGCCCCTCTCTTGCCCAGAACGTGGAGTAGGCTTTACATTTTCATTCCTTTTTATCTCCTCTGTTCACAAGAGTTCCTGGGACTCTGAGGAAAGGGAGGGGACAACTCTCCTTTTCTTTCAGCAGTTGCCTGATCTTTTTAGAGCTAAGGACCCTACGGCCATTGCCCAAATACTCCGGCGGTCAGAGGGAAGTGGGCTCTTCAGACAAAGTGGCCTCATTTCCTGTGCTCCTGTCCAGACGAGGAATAAGGAATTGTGTGTGTGTGTGTGTGTGTGTGTGTGTATTGGGGGGTGTGTACTCTAAAGTACCTCCGCCTCCATATCCCCTGAGTGAACATAGATAGACGTCGTAAGTAAATAAATGCTCATCAGTCCGTGCTTGCTCTTACAGAATTAACCATTATCAGCAAAGACTCCAATCGCTGTACTTCAAAAAGAAGTTTGCCGAGCGGGTGGCAGAAGTGAAACCTAAAGTAGAAGGTAAAGTCAGGCCTCCAGATTGAAAATGATGTTCATCATAAGTGCCTGTTTGCAAGTACAGTCCAAGTGCGGATAGTAAACAGGATCCCTTGGGTGATTTTTTTTTTTTTTTCCTTAAAATCTCCTGGACTTGAGGTGGCTAGTCACATAAGATCCATCCCTAGCCCTCTGACCTGGCCTGGCTTCTGGAGCTCACAGCACACCTCCTGGGCTCTTCTGGAGAAGTGGGCTTTTAACTTGCTGGGTGTTGGTAAGACACATATTTGACCACCACTAGCTAGGAGTCTGTAACTAGCTTTATCACAGTGGTGCTATACTGGGATTTCTAAGGGAACATTTCAGGCTGTTAAATTTTTAAGTGTTTGAAACCTCGGCAGCTGCAGAGCACAGCCACAGAATGCAGGCTGGACTCAGGAGCCTGCTCCAGCCCCAGTCCCTTGTGGGTCATGCCTGCAAGCTGTAACATGGAACACATTTGGCCAGGGGCTTCTTTGTCGCTAGAATTGCTCAGTCATCCTTTTGATCTGAGTCCTACCAGGCAAGAAAGCGTTTGCGGCGGAATGTGGGAAATGCGGTCCCTTTCTATGTATTCTTAACTGCGCACGGTTAATGAATCAGCCAGGAAAAGGATGATTGTGCAGCTACCGTGGGTCCATTGAACAACATCACTGGCTCTCCCCTTGCTCTTTGCTGCTAGTTGAGGTGTTTTGTAAGGCTCCCTGATTGTCCGGCGACCCAGGCTTACCTCTTCAGTATCTGCTGTTGGGTGTGTGGGTTAGGACGGGTGTCACTGAGGCGTCTCGCTGGTGGTAGTTGTGGTTATGTGTGCTTTATTTTGAAGCAATCCGTTCCGGCTCAGAAGAGTTGTTCAGGAGCAGCGCCTTGAAGCAGCTACTAGAAGTGGTTTTGGCATTTGGAAATTACATGAATAAAGGCCAAAGAGGCAACGCGTACGGATTCAAGATATCCAGCCTAAACAAGATTGCTGACACAAAATCCAGTATTGACAAGTAAGTACGGATTCTTCCAACACTTGGAGGCCCCCGGAGCTGAAGTCAGGACCCCTCCGGGCCTCCTGGGTCTCCCTAATGCTGCAGCCTCTGGTGTGCTTGACTCTCGCGCATGCTCCTTCCCTCTCCAGCATCGACTTCTCTCCTCTCCTAATTACAGATAACCCGGAATTCCCATCGGGCTTATTATCCTTCATCCATTTTCAATCCCTGGGAAGATAGCATCTAGTCTAAGTTTAAGAGTTTTTTGGATAAACTTTGTATTATAGTGTAATACACTAAAGACAAGGTCATCAGTCAGAAATGCACCACCGGATGAGTTTTCACACACTGAACCTCTGTGTGACTAGTGCCCGGATCCAGAAACAGACTGTGACCCGCATGCTAATGGTCTCCTTGTGACCTTTCCCAGGCATGACCCCCTCCACAGAGAACTGCGTTCCAGGGAAAAGAAAAAAACTGACAGCTGATGATAGAATGTGAAGTTTGTTGGGGTCTTAGGTATGCTTTCCGTCCTTTATACATTGATGCTAGCAGCTATAAAAAATTATGAGGTATAAATGCAGTTTGGCTGTTGGTATTAAACTGCTCCTTCCAAGACTCCTCTAAATGTTTCCTAGAGAGTTTTTTAGGTGAATGGATTCTTGTTAGAAACACCAAGGTGAAAAGTACTCTGCTGTCATTAACAGGTAGGCTCATTAGGCATAAAACACTAGTTTCCCAGGGAGCTCTGTTCCGCTAAGTCTCTTCCTGTCTTCAGAGCAACTTGCACAGTTGTTTCTAAGGTGAACTTCCCTGTGTCCAAATTCTTCTTAGAAATATGGGCTGTTCACCCTAAGTATTCCCCACTAGTAAGGCTCTTTACTCTGTGTTTTCTGTGAGATTAGTGACGCAGAACATCATGGCCATCCTGAATCCATCCTATAAGAAATAAGCAATATGTTAAGTTGTAGGGCTAAACCTTAGTTTTGCATTATGTAGAGATAGATTAACAAAGGGCAGCTGTGCAATCACCACCTTATTTTTAACGTACGCCCTTGATCCTTCCAGAGCACTTTTGTATTTGATAGTGCGGGGTACACAGGCCAAAGGGCTGTAGCACCTGTTGTCAGATTAAGAAACTGAGGCAGTGTCCAGTGGTTCCTTTAGCTTGCCTAAGATCACAGGCAAGGTATTTGGCCTCATGGGTATTTGACACCTGTTCTCTTATCCTCAGCTCCGCTCCGACAACACATGGACCTTATTTGGAAGGTGTAGTAGATAGCTGCAACCTCTTACTTGCATATAAAGGGCAGTCACCTTTTTAAGGGTGTTCTCTTCAACTCCGCTTGCAAATTAAAGAGGAGGAGACCCTCACTACCAGTTAGTCCTCTCTCCCTCCCTCCCTCCCTCCCTCCTCGCCCCAACCTCTCCCCCCACCCCTTCCCTTTCTCCCTCTCTCCCCCTCCCTCCCTGCCTTCTCTCTCTCTCTCTCCCGCTCTCTCTCCCCCCTCCTTCTCTGCATTCTCTGTCTCTCTCTCTTTCCCTTGATACCCTCTGCCCCCTCATTACTGATAACTTGGCACTTACTCTGAGATTATCTGCTTGTTGAAGTTACCATAGAATTTAATATGCAGGCCTTTTCAAAATAATAAATTAAAAACATTTCTGATCTCTTTTTCCTCCTCTTCCTGTGAATGTTTTGTCCCTGGAAATAGTGCCCCAGTGTCTTGTAAACCCATAGTGCCTAGCAGAGTGCCTTGTTTATAAGCAGTCACTCAGGAAATACTCAGTTGACTCTAATCAAACTGCGCAGGGGTGGGACAGTTAGCCGTGAAGGGTGCGTTCCCTCTGCTTCCCTTGTTTCCCGCCATACCGATGAGTAATCATGTGTGTGGCTATTGGCCGGTTTTTCATTCTTCAAGAATTTATATTCAATCCAGCAAGGTATTATTTGGATAGCAAACGAATGGGAACGTTCTGATCTAGCCTGAAGTCTTTCTACACTAAGAAAAGTATATGTGTTTAATTGGATTTAGTGTCTCTAAATAACAAAGCATCTTTGTGAAAGTGAAGAAAATGGCTCTACCCTTTCTTGTAATGGCTGCTGGGGTTTGGCTCCCTTGGGCCTACACCGAGATTCTGTGAACAGCAAATCTGAAATGGAAGGCTAACAGCTTGACATCTACAAAGTAAAGGGCCAGAATCACTAGCCACTACTTTACTTTGCTGGGCTATTGTTTTCTAATAGCTTATTGAGAGCAAGAAAAATGAAGGAAAAGTTTTTCTCAGACGTGGGCCAGTTGACTCAGAGGAATGGGATCGCACTGACTTCTGTGAAGATGCAGGGACAAACAGAAATGAAAACCATTTCGTTATTATGGGAAAGGAAATTATTTGACAATTCTGCTTCACTTGGGGTGGGGATTGCCGAGGCTACTGTGATTTAGCATCGTAAATTAGTAGCCTGCCTAAAGATTATGACCATGTCTTTAAAGAAATACATTTATGTCCTCTTGATTATGGTAACTTTCAGTAGACCAGCGGTTTGTGATCCTGGCTCTTAGAATTACTGGGGAGTTTTTAAAAAATACCCGTGCCTGGCCCCACCCCCATCTCAGGCCCCGGCATCTGGGACCAGGTGACTATAATGTGCGTTGGAGTCCGGGACAACGGGACCAGACCACCACAGCTTGGCCTAACAGGCAGTGTTATCACGCATCCACTGTTTCAATCCAGGTCAGTCAGGGTTCAGGCCTGTCACCACCAAAGAGGGAGCTGGGTTGTGGAGGTAGGAGCTGAAGTGTTGCTAACATTAGGAAATGGATTCTTGGCTGCAAAGATGTCATGGCCATGATGGCACGGTCCTGGTCCACGTCCAGACCCAGCCCTAATGCAGGTGACCTTCTAGCTTTCTGACCACCCTTTGCTACCCAGCAAAACAGATGAGTCCGAGGGGACAAAAGCTAGCAAAATAAATGAGTCAGGGGAGAAAAGTTATCGTAGAGTTGAAAAAGCTTAAATGAGAATTATCAATAAATTCTTATCAGTGAGTCACTGCTCTGTACTTTTATATTTAAAAAATAGCTGTGGGGCGCCTGGGTGGCTCAGTGGTTAGGCCTCTGCCTTCGGCTCAGGTCATGGTCTCAGGGTCCTGGGATCGAGCTCCGCATCGGGCTCTCTGCTCGGCAGGGAGCCTGCTTCCCGCCTCTCTCTTTCTGCCTGTCTCTCTGCCTACTTGTGATCTCTGTCTGTCAAATAAATAAATAAAATCTTAAAAAATAATAATAAAATAAAAATAAAAAATAGCTGTACTTTTTAGTAAATTAAGCACCCCTCAGTCCCTACCGCCCCACCCCCATCCCAGCTTATTGTGAGCCTCTGAGCACACCTTGTCTTTGGTAGGTATGTTCCTGTTGACGAGGGTTCCTATTCATTTCCATCATCCACATTTTGAAAGATGCTCTTTATGAGCCAAAGTAGTAAATCTTGTCCCCTTCCCTTTTGAAGATACTGGCTTCCTTTTACATAAAGTTGTGTAAATCTCATGTAAGCTCTTCCCTGTTCCCTTCTCTTGAGGATCCCTCTTAAAAGTCTCCAAATCCTGGAGTGAATGCAGGAATATGGCATTCTTGCAGGTTCAGCCACTTGCACAGGCAAACCAGGCACAGATATTAAGCATGTCTAATACTTTTTCTTTTTTTAATTGTAGGAACATCACACTTTTGCACTATCTCATAACTATTGTGGAAAATAAATACCCCAAGGTCCTCAATCTAAATGAAGAACTACGGGACATTCCTCACGCAGCAAAAGTAAAGTGAGTCCTTCCAGGGAATTGTCTTAGTTTTTTTGTTTTTTGTTTTTTTTTTTTAATCACTTGGACTGTGCTTTAGCCATTGAGGCAGTTAGCTGGCATTGCATGAAGAGGCTCCTTCCGTTTGCTTTCCCCTGAATAACATATGAAGTAAAGTTTGAAACCTGTCCAAGTCACTGAAATATGCTACATGGTTTTGAATATATATATATATATATATATATATATATATATATGCATGTTTTTCTAGCTTCTTTGGACTACTCCTGCATGTAATTTTAACTTCCAGAAAACCTTATTTTCTGAGTTATTAAGAGGATTATAAAGGAATGTGGTTTCGCTCGTACATCTAAAAGGTACTTCTATTCAATACAGGTAGGAACACCCTTAGTTAACAAGGATACATAGCTAAGCAAATAGAACCTAAATGTCAGGGCATTGCTAGTAATTTTCACATGTGCACACACTCTCAGGAACCAAGGCAGCCTTTTAATGGAAAGCAGTCTTTATGCAAATGAAGGAACTAAAAATAAAATGGAAAGTTGCCAAACTTTCACCACAGACTTCACACCACTTTTCAGAGACTGAAGAGCAGGCAGTTTCCCTTGTTCTTCCCTCCTCCTTTTGGCCCTTTAAAAACATACATGTGTATTTAAAACTGCATCTCTTTTGCAGTGAATTTGAAAAGAATGATGATGAGCCATCTAGTTTTTTCCCTCTTTTTGTAGAATTTGATAGAAATATGAGATATGAAATGAAAATGTTAAATGAAACATTGATGAATTTGTTTACATCTGAATTATCTAAGAGGATTGTGTTACAATCTCTGAGGTTTTAAAAGCCATCAAATAGAAAGTTTTATAGGAGAAACCCAGGAAACTTTCTCTCTACAAAAAGACAATGAAATCTAGTTAGTATAACTTTAAGAAATATCATCGTGATTGAAATCTAAGCCATCCCCGGGTGCCCGGCTGGCTCAGTCAGCAGAGTCAGCCACTCTTGATATCGGAGTTGAGTTCGAGCCCCATGATGGGTATAGAGAATACTTAAAAATAAAAACTTTAAAAAAGGAAGTTTAAGCCATCACCTTGTAATATTCATATGACCAGAACTTTAGTGAAAAGCAGTGCTCTCTAATTACAGAGAGTACAATCTGAGCATGAATGCGGATAAGACAGCTTCTTTTATTTGTTCAAGGGGAGCCATGTATGGCAAAAAATTCATTTCCACGTATAATAATTTGCCTTAAGTGAGATTTTCTTGTGAGATTGAAAAATACATGAAGTATTTTTGTACAAATGGGAGACATTTCGACTCTGCTCTTTTTAATCTATAAAATACACTTGCTGGCTGTGGAAAACAGAAACCATAATTCTGTATCTAAAGTCCCTAAGCTTAAAATGTCACCTTTCTGTGAGATCGGAGCATGGAAGGGAATTTTAAACACTTAAAATAAACTAGTGTGGACTTCTAGGCATGAGATATGTAAACCCATCATCTGTTCAATACGTGTAAGTCACATGTTGGTCACTAAAATGTTACTATTTGCAACAGCATGACTGAGCTGGACAAAGAAATAAGTACCCTGAGAAGTGGCCTGAAAGCAGTAGAGCTGGTGAGTATGTGTTTCTTCTTACTCCCAATCTCTTCACTCTCTCTGGTGCTGATGGTGTCCAGCAAGGCGGGATAAATGTGGCGTAGATCAAAATATTGATTAAAAAAATAGCAAAGTAGGGAAACAAGAACAGTGAAGAAGCAAATGCAGGTTGTGTCACCCTGGTGACTCAGCTCCAGGACGTCGTGGGGGTGTCGTGGGGGTCTCGCGGGAGCAGGAACTGGGGAGCTAGACCTAGGGTTGCACTGGTTTCCTGCCTGTAAGACAGGGCTCGTTAAAGTGGGTTGGGCTAGATAATCCTCAAGGATCCTCTCCGAGTCCAGGTTCTATTAATAAGTGATGTTCTTTCTTAGCAGAACAGTGGAATACTTCTGTTGTCTTGGAGTTGGTCCTCTGGGGAGGATTTATTGAACAGACTTTTGGGTGTATGGTCCATTCTCAAGGCCAGGGGTCATGATGATTCAGAATCCTTGCCCTCCCGATGTGGCAGTGGCCAAGAGCGCTCCTTCTGCTCTTGAAAACACATCCAGAGAAGCAGAGTGATTACAGAGGTGCCTGAGGAAGAAGGGTGGATTTAAGTTAGTACAAAGCTTATGGAATGACTGGCATTTATTAGAGGAAGCTTCTCTTCTGGAGGAGATGGACTTTGAGCTGCGACTTAGAGGGGTGGGGTGAACTCACGGACACAGCAATGAGGTTGTCCCTGGGGCCATGCCTCCGTGGAAGGAAAGCAGGCTGTGCCACTGGGCTTACTGGTGACCGTGGCACCTGAACGCCACGTGGGCCCCACCCAGTGTGGCCTCGAGCCAGGAGGTGGGTCAGGTCCAGAAGCCTGCTCAAGAGAGTGGTCGGAGATCCAGCCTGGCACTCGACAAGGGACACTGCTCCACGGGCAGCTTGGAAGGGTGCTCCTCTCTTAAGTCTCTCTCAGATCACTTCTCAGCAGTGCCATGAGGACCCTCCTCTTTTTTTATAGCAAAACTGTGCCATAAAAAGCAGCTGAATTCATTAAAGACATAACTAATAAAAGTTATGTCTGATATTTTTCTGCTTGTTTTTAATAAATTAGGGAACATAGAAGGCTTCTGCTTCTTCTTCTTCTTCTTCTTTTTTCTTTTTGGGAGTTGGGGAATGCTCTTTCAGAAGTAAAGGAGATGAACTGAATGAAAGAAATCTTTTTCTTCCAACCCCAGTGGGCCAAGGCACTGAGTGAGCAAGTGGGATGGTCTTTCTCAGATTACAGAGGCCTGCTGGTTAAGGGCGGTTGGGGATGAGACTGGTTTTATAGCCTTCACTCCGTTCCCATTTCCTCCCACTGGAAGGCTCTCTTGAGACAAGGGTCATAGTTACGACAGCCTTAAAGCCTGGTAATGGATGCTCTGACCTTTGCATCTCAGCTAGTTCAAGCAAGGCATGGGGAGGGGTCCTGGTGGGGAGGAAGTTTTGGGTTTGGGGTCTACTAAAAGTAGTTTTGCTGAAATCTCTCCAGCACCTGGGTCATGGACACTGTAACACTCTTTAACACAGAAACCTTCCCTGCCCCCCGGCAGCATACATGTCACAATGTAGTACCAGAAGGAAATACTGGGAGGCAGACCTTGGCCTGTTTAAATATTCATGAATCCTAATTGTGCTGGACACAAATGGATTATATAGTTTGAAGATATCAAAGATAAAATTCTTAATTCAGTCTTTGAATGAAATGAGATTATACATGAATGAAATACTTCAAAATTGCTTTTATATTTCTGTATCTCACATGCATACTTGCTGACTTTCAAGGCCAAAGTACTGGAATTATGGCAATGTATTCCAATCAGAGCAGATTCCATATTTTATAACTTTCCACTTATTTCGTTGGTTCTCATGGTGACATGAATATTCCCTGCTTTTTACAAGTGAAGAAACTGAGACCCAGGCCACTTGTCACAGATAAGAACCAAATCAGTAATGGATCAGAATCAGAACCCAGATCCTGTGACTTCTACACTCCTGCTCGTTAGTGCCTCTGCCAAAGCAGTTACAGAAGAATATAGATTCAGATCAAGTCTGATCTTGGTGCCCAGTTGGTGCCCAGTGTGGTGGTGCTGAGACTGTGGAGTCAAACAGGCCTGAGTTCAAATTCTGGCACTATCACAGATCAGCTTTGCACTAATTTAATCCCTCTATACCTCAATTTATGTATCTGTACAAGAAGGAGAATAATCCCTCACTCACAGAGGGTGGGATTAAGAAAGTGGATCTGGCAATGGTTGAAATTAATTACGAACATTAGATTTGAATAATCTGTGTGTTCATCACCCTGGTCATGGAGAATATGGGTAATTAATAAGACACTAATACTCCTACCTGCCTGTTCACGAAAACAAAATAGATGGTAGACAGTTATGGTGCCTGTAGTTGACATTCCACTGATCCAGATACCCTCATGTAGAAAGTCATTAGACTTGGCCAGAGGGAAAGAAGGAAAAAAATCAAGGAACCAGGATTCCCAGAATTCTGAGCACAGAATATCAACAGTTAAACTCCCTTGCTTTTAGTCACTCACCTTTGGAATCCAATTTGCTTTCCTTATTTAACTTGTTAATTTTATCTAAATGCTCATCTACTTACATCCTAAAGCTAGTATAAGAAATCACACTGTTGAAGTACTCAGATGATCGGCTAAATGGCTGTTTGCAAATAGTGTGGGTGCATGTGGGCTTGGCTCTGGTGTGGTAGATGGAAGAGCCCGGGGAGCTAGGCTACCACAAGGTGTTTCCGAGTAGGTGTTGATGTGTTTGCCATTCTGACTTGTTAAACTCGAGGTATATGGAAAATGAGGCAAGGTGTGTCCACATTTGAGGGCTTCCTTGACATTGTCCATTTCCTGTGTTTAAGGAGCTAGAATATCAGAAATCTCAGCCCCCACAGCCCGGGGACAAGTTTGTGTCTGTTGTCAGCCAGTTCATCACAGTAGCCAGCTTCAGCTTCTCTGATGTGGAAGACCTTCTCGCAGAAGCTAAAGACCTGGTAAGTGTCCCCTTGAGTACTGAGTGTTGTTCAATAGGGCTGATACCTGCAGATATTCAGTATCTTTGTATCTAGGACTGTGATCAATTGAAACACACCCTTTTTGTCTAAGTGGCCTGTGTTGCCTTTAGGTTAGCAAGACCTCAGGGTATCTGGATGGTGTAAGACCAGTAAATATTTTGCAATTTTTTCATGGTTGATACTGGATTAAAGTACTTACTTCTGGGAACCAGAAAAGAGTAGATCAGGCATTACCAAGGCCACGGTGTCCCAGTACCTGTAACTTATATGCTGTCCTGAGACAGACTTAGGGCAGGAGATTCCCTCTGAAAATCTCCAGCAGAACTTATTAAAGGAGATGCACTTTAATTCAGAGCCTCGTGACAAGAGGCATATGTTTTGGGTTTTTTTTTTTTTTTTAAGATTTTATTTGTTTATTTGACAGAGATCAAAAGTAGGAAGAGAGGCAGGCAGAGAGAGAGGAGGAAGCAGGCTCCCTGCTGAGCAGAGAGCCTGATGCGGGACTCGATCCCACGACCCTGGGATCATGACCCAAGCCAAAGGCAGAGGCTTTAACCCACTGAGCCACCCAGGTGCCTGAGGCATTGTTTTAATAATACAGTGCTTTAGGTTATAGATTCTTGCTATTTCAAAATTTTGATTTCCTCTAAAGGAAAAGTTTTCATTGGCTAATAACTAGGACTTCAGCTCCTCCCCACCCCCCATTTCCTCTTCCAAAATAAATACACATTTATATACATATGCATGTACACATCTTTTCTCTTACAACCCCCCCCCCATTGTTAATAAGTTATCTTAAACCCCTACCCCGTCCTGTCGAGCTCTTCCACACTGCTCATTTCTCAGTTGCCACAATAGCCTTTGCTTTAACTTTTCTTTGATAACTTGAGTAATGGAAGTCATTTCACTGTAGTCGTCTGTTTAGTAATAGATATGGATGTTTGCTTATGTGTAGTGTACATAAACAACTGCTTGCAGTGCAAAAGAAGACTGTATTAGGATACATTAGTTAGTCTCAACTGTAAACCACACCTCCAACATGATTAAGTAAATGGAAAGATAATGTATGGTCAGAGGACTGCTATTAGAAGTCCAGCTTCTGCTGTCCCATGATTGATGTCAGTGGCCTCTGTGTTAACCCCCACCCCCACCCATGTCTTACATATGCCTCACCACTTTGGATGATACAGATCTATAAAGGAAGGGTCTCCCCAACCCCACCCTAACAAGGCAGTATAGAATCTACTTCCTTGAGGGCTCAAACATTTTTATAAGAATCAACCCTACAGTTAATTTGTGATATAAAAACACTTGCTCATGCACAACCTACTTTTATTTATTTTTTTTTTTTTAATTTTAGTGTGGGAACTTCAGTCTGGAACTAGTTTTCTTCAGACCAAAATATACATGACTTCATCATCACTAGAATTCCTAGATAAAAAGATCATTCAGGATGGCTTGGAGTGCATGAACTTAAATGATTTAGAGACTCAGTTGTAGGCCATCTAATGCCATTTTGTTCATACCAGAACTTTTAGAAATTAGCTTATAAAGCCGTGAAGACAAGCTAGAGCTTTGTGTGTGGAGTATAAACAGAGTATTTTTCCCTAAAGAACTCTTATTTCTGGGGTGCCTGGGTGGCTCAGTGGGTTAAAGCTTCTGCCTTCAGCTCAGGTCATGATCGCAGGGTGCTGGGATCAAGCCCCACATCGGGCTCTCTCCTCAGTGGGAAGCCTGCTTCCTCCTCTCTCTCTACCTGCCTCTCTTCCTACTTGTGATCTCTGTCTGTCAAATAAATAAAATCTGTCAAATAAATAAAATTTTAAAACGAACTCTGATTTCTTTTCCCTTTTTTTTCTAATAAAAATTTCCTGTGTTTATTTGACAGAGATACAACAAGAGGGAACACAAGCAGGGGGAATGGGAGAGGGAGGAGCCCTATTTCTTATATTAGGGAGCCCGACATGGGGCTTAATCCCAGGACCCTGGCATCATGACCTGAGCTAAAGGCAGACGCTTAACCAACTGAGCACACAGGCACCCCAGAACTCTGGTTTCTAATAGTATATTTCCAAATAAGTAAAACATTGAGAACAACTCCTCAGTGAAGAGAGAAATGGCAAAAGAACATTTTTATTACAAATTTAAAGATATACCATGACAACTATAAGATGTCATATGCACACACATATAACTTTGTAATTGTTTTATCTCAGAATAAATATTGATGGGGAATTGGAAGAAGGTAGCCAAAAGGTGCTAAGATAAGTATAGGGGTTGTAATGGACAATATGATGATTGTAGTTAACACTGCTGCATGCTGTGTTCGAAAGTTACTAGGAAAGTAGACCCTTTTGTGTGTATCTGTATAGGGTGATGGGTGTTAACCAAATCTGTTGTGATCATTTCACAATATACTGAAGTCAAGATATTATGCTGTACACCTTAATTTTATACAGTGCTATATGTCCATTATATTTCAGTAAAACTAGGGGGGATAAAAGAATAAATACTAAAAATATTTCCTATAGGGAGATAGTGTTACCAAAATATCAGAAAAAAATACAATAAAGGAGATAATGCAAGAAAAATAAAAGCAACTTTAAATTCTTGGGTTGGGGGCACTGCACCAACACTTCATAGTCTAAATGAAGAAAATTAGAAAAAAAAAAAAGAAGAAAAGAAAATTAGAGATCTGGAAAATGTTAAGTAGTTGATTAGGCATAGAGAATGAGAATTCATTTGACTCCGAAGCTGGAAACATCTTCCTTAGTAGCTTAGGAGTAACAGCATTAGATCCTTACAGAGGGAAGAAAATTTCTAAAAAACATTATGACTGGTGTTGAACATTTTTTGGATAGTCATGATACTGCTAAGACTCCTAAAATCATGCAGTCTTGAGTTATGAAGATAACTACCAGGAGAACTAAAACTAGAAGAGTACAGTATAGGAAATATAATCAGGAAAATTGTAATAACATTTGGTGACAGATGGGGACTGCACTTTTCCTGGTGGGCACTGAATACTGTATAGAATTGGTGAAACATTATGTTGTACACCTGAAACTAATATAACACTGTATGTTAATTATACTTCAGTTTAAAGAATTAAAATCTTAAATAAGCTGATACATTGACCAACTCAAAGGAGGAAAAAATACTGAGGAGACTGGAAATAACTATTTTGTTATAAGAGACATATATTTGTATTAATTTTTTTTATCTCTACCTTAATATTTTGCATTTTAGCTGTTTTGAGAGGATTTGCACCAAAAGGGATTCTCTCTAAGAAAGAATTTGGAATAAAATTGTATTCTCAGTCATAAATTCGGTGTTGCATTAATGATTCTGTAGTCCGTGACTGTTTTCTAATTGAGGCCCAGGAAATATCACAATGCTAGTGTTACTTAGGATTAGGAAAAGCAGCTAAGAAGCACTGGATCCCATTTGCTTTTGATATTAACCATATGGCACCAATAAATGATATTAAACTGCTTCAAAGAAAAGTTAAAAGTACAAGTTTCCCTACCCCTGCCGAGTTTGCTATTAGTTTTATGTCTTGAGTGCTCTGCCCTGTGATATTTTGCTTTCTTGTTTTTACTACTGTTTAGTTAATAAAAAGTCAGAGTAGGTAATCATTGGTGTTAAGCTGAAATGAGGTGGAAAAGAATAAATAGTTTCAAAAGTCAAGGAGTATTAAATTTTTTACTTTAGCAGTGATTGATGGGCCTGTTCAGCAGCCAAAGATAAATACAGGCTCATTGAACTCCAGCAAGTTATATTTGAGTCTTTCTGAACATCACTGCTTTCTAGAGAGATTTCTGTTTGATCACACAATTCCTCTGGAACACTGACCTTCTTAAAACTACCCCCCCCTTTTTTTTTCTTCCAGTTTACTAAAGCAGTGAAACACTTTGGGGAGGAAGCTGGCAAAATCCAGCCGGATGAGTTCTTTGGCATTTTTGATCAGTTTCTTCAGGCTGTGTCAGAAGCCAAACAAGAGAATGAGAACATGAGAAGGAAGAAGGAGGAAGAGGAACGCCGCGCTCGCATGGAAGCCCAGGTAACATAATGAGGATCTCCGCCGTTTCCACCTCCTGCAAATCCCAGAACTGCTGCTGCTTGGTGTGTAGACGGCGCTGTGATGTGCCAGCAGGAAGGAGAGCATCGAAGTACTCTCTAGAATGCTGCTTTGAGTTTGAGTCACCGTAAGTCTCTCTCAGGCAGTCAGGCAGTGTATGTCCAAAGACTGAACAGATATATTTCTACATCCTCTGATCTGGAGTTTCATTTCCCAGAAATCATTATAAAGAAATAACCCTAAATTTGCCCAAAGAGAACCAGCCACAATTTTTATAATAGCCCTCATATGGAAACAACCTGAATGTTTACCAACCAGGCATTAGCTTTAAATGGTGTAATAGCTACCTAATGGAATATGCAGTCCTTGGAAATCACATTTTCAAAGAATATTTAATGATAAAAGAAAGTTTACAAAATTACTTCTGTGTAAATCTTTTTTTTTTTTTTTTTTGGTAAGGTAAGTGTTAATAGGGAAAATGATAGTGGTGGGGTCTACCCCCTGCAGGCTCACAATGGTTAGCTCTTAACAGTAGGATTGAGGATGATTTTTCCACCTTTGTTTATATGAATTGTGTAAATTTTCTCTAATGCATGTATAATTTGGTTTTTAATAATAATAACCCATGTGTAGCCAGCTCCAGGCATCCACAGGAGATAGAAGCTAAGCCTTAGATGTGAGGAAAGTGGTCCTATGAGCGTTTGCTTTAGTCTCTCTGTACTATCAAATAAACTAATATTTGGGGTCTGTTCAGTGATAACTTCCTCGTTCCATGATAGGCACAGGAATTGTCCTAGTTGCTCTTGTTTTAACTAGAATATCATGAGGTTTACCTAGATTCTAGATGGTGAGTGTCTAATCTTCATTATTCATTGCTTCTACAATAAGACCTCAAGTCCCAGTTCCCCGTCTCTTGTGAGGTCCGAGGGCGTTAGCAGCTGTTGGATGCACATGGGTTGATGTGACTGGAGTATGGCCATATTACAAGGACTTCATCTCCACTGAAAACAAAACACTTCGACACTTCTGTAAAAGGTTGCTTTCTATTTGCAGCTCAAAGAACAACGTGAAAGGGAACGTAAAATGAGGAAAGCAAAAGAGAATAGTGAAGAGGGTGGAGAGTTCGATGACCTGGTTTCAGCTCTACGCTCAGGAGAAGTATTTGACAAAGACCTTTCTAAGCTGAAACGGAATCGCAAGCGTATTACCAACCAGATGACGGACAGCAGCCGAGAGAGACCAGTCACAAAACTTAATTTCTAATTTTCCTTGGATACTTTTTTTAGAACGCTCATTAGCAGCCCTTTGAAGTGACTAGAACTTTTCATAACACTGCCTTGCAATCCAAACAGTGGCAATTTCTTCTTTCATCTGTGAGTGAATGTGTGAATGTGTGTGTATGTAAATGTATGTGTACATATATATTAAAAAAATGTATATAGAAGTCTGAGTGTTGTCTGGAGACCTATATGTATGGTTAAAAAAAAAATCTATGTTAATGTATGTGCTCAGAAACTTTTGTGTATGCATTTGTATTGAATATGGCTCATTTTCTTCCCCTGAACGCCATGGCTGTTCAGAAGCACAATATAATCTCCTGAAAGAGGAAAGAGGTGACAGAGACATTCCCTAGAGTAAAAAGGAAAAACAAAAGCAAAAAAAAAAAAAAAAAAAAAAAAGGCTTGAGAAATATTTTATGGTTTCCAAGCTTGGTATACTTTGAAATTATTTTCATTGATAAAACTAGTGTTGGAAAAATATAGATTTAAAATGGTTTTTGATAGTTGACAATGTGACACTGGTGTATTGCATCAGTAATTGATAGGACCAGCTTAGAATTTCCGACATTGGTGTGGGGGTGCAGTCTGTAAATGTTCATTGAGAACATCTTGCACACAATCTGAATTATGTAGAATGTCAGACTTTTTTTATATATTTAAAACTTGGGCATCAATTTTTTCCCCCTGATTTCATCAAGTTCTCTGCCAAGTGCTCTTGAAGATTTATTTACATTGCTTTTGAAAAGAACACTATTTATCTAAATGCAATTCGCGCTCTTGTTAAAGAACAAGATTGCCAGAATGTGCTTATTGTTCGACAATATAGATATATAAACTTTAAAAATAAAATTTCCCACCCAAGACCTAAAAGGAGGAATTCTCTGACGGGATAAAAATTATTTAAAATTTTTTATGGGGTACCTTTTCTTTTTCCTTTTTTTTTTTTCCTATTTTGTAGGACAAGCTGCATCTTCTGTCAGTATGGGTCTGGACTAAAGGACACTTAGTGAATGCACAAAATGTCAACAACACCAACAGAGATGCCAAGATCTATTTATCTCTAAGTATGTTTGAAGTGGTTTGTTGTTTATATGTTGTCATTTTAAATTGTGTGTCAGTAAAGCTACCTGTAAAATTTCAGTCCAAAAGATGAAGCTCTCAGGGAGAAATGAATAAAAACAATGAACATTAGAAAATAAAATATAGATGCTTACCATTAACCTACCAATTCTTAATATCCTTAAATTATATATAAAGAGGACTGTTACTTTTTTTTTTTTTTTTTTGGCTTTGCTTTATTTATTTGTAGTGTGGGAGGGGGCTAAGATTCTCTCTTTTCTTTCTATCATTCGTGTTGTGGTTGGGTTTCCTGTGGAGAGAATAGTTTGTCCTGTTGCACTAGAACATTATTTACTCACTAAATTGAGTTTTTCAGTCAATTAACAAATATTTATTAAACACCTACTATGTGCCAGGCTTAGTAGGGCTACAGTGAGAAGCAAGACAAAGTCCCTGCCCCAAGGAGCTTATGTTCTAATGGGGATAAAGGGGTGAATAGAATACCAATATGCACTGTACGGGAATCATGCTATTTAAAAATAATTTGTAGAAACTATAATGCTTGGTGCAGATGGGAAGGTCTCTGCACTATCTGAAAGCTGTGAAATAGTGCTCTAAGGGTGGTCAAGAGCAGTGGTTTTTACGTTTTCCCCCCTCATTGCAAACCCATTTTATGGAAGTGAATGACTAGCAAATAAGGTCATAAACTCACCGCAGAGGTTGTGCTCCCCAGCCCTCAGTAACCAGGGTCTGCAAATCCACCGGGTTAAAGAGGCAGACAGAGACTTTGCTCCAAGAGGCTTGGAGATGAGGAATGGGAGACGATGATGGATGTGTCTATTCCTTAACAAAAGTGCCTCTATCTTCTTTTCTATTTATAGTAAGAGAAATTTGGTCTGGCTCAATTTTGGAACTGTATTTTGAAAATGGCTTTGTTTTACAGTTTAAGGAATGGACAAGTGGATGGAGAGTCACATAGAGGAGCAAGCCCCTAGCGTGTCCCTCTTGCCCTTTGTAATCATCCTCATTTTGATTTGGCCATCCTGGTAGGCCTCCTTTACCATTTCCATTTTGGTTTCTTTCCCCCAAAGCTTCGTGCAGGTAATTCCATGTGCCATTGTTGAAAAAAAATCTACTTTTTAGATTGGTGCTGGTGTAAGTAGCCACTTTTCTCTCTTGGGTGTGTATTTTAAAGTTTTTTGTTTGTTTTTTTAAATTAATGCCAAAAAGAAAGCATTATAATTTGTAAACTTAATTATATGTCTTGTATCTTATTAGCTTAGTAGTTGGAACCTCTTAGTCTCTAGGTGCAAGACTGTTGTTATAGTACCAAGAAAAAAAAATGTTGTATGTGTTATGAGATTGTACATTTTTTTAAAAAAACAATATGCAATAAAGAGATGAATTCATTGGGTGTATGTATATGCTTTCTATGAGTTACTAAAACAGCATTATCAAACTTATTTGTACTATTAAATTTAAATACTGACAATTCTTTCCTAAGTCAAGAACACATACATATTTTTTAGCTTGTATGTACCAGACCTAGAATGGTAGTTTTCTGCTTTGGTAGTATTCAATATGTTCACAGACTACTATATGCTATATGCTATATGCTACCCCTTTCTGTCACTTTTCTATAACCTCTTTGTATGACTCCATAGAGTTACAGTTTCTCAGTATAGCTACTGGTGAAATTGTTCAGCTGGCAGTACAGAAAAGAATGTCTCGAGAATGAAAATCGTTTTCATTTTGAAGCATTTCCTTTTTTATTTATTTATTTTTGGGGAAAGATTTTATTTATTTATTTGAGATAGAGAGCATGAGAGAGGGGAGGGTCAAAGGGAGAAGAAGACTCCCTGCTGAGCAGGGAGCCCAGTTCGGGAATCTATCCTGGGACTCCAGGATCATGGCCTGAGCCAAAGGCAGTCATTCAACCAACTGAGCCACCCAGGCGCTCAGAAGCATTTCCTTTTTTTTTTTTTTTTAAGATTTTATTTATTTATTTATTTGACAGAGAAATCTCAAATAGGTAGAGCTGGGAGGGAAGCAGACCCCTCATTGAGCAGAGAGCCCAACACAGGTCTCAATCCCAGGACCCTGGTTATGTCCTGAGCTGAAGGCAGAGGCTTAACCCAGCCTGGGAGCCACCCAGGCGCCCAGCATTTCCTTTTTTAAAATTAATTTATGATATAGGTCAATATGAGAAGTGTCATCTATACAGAGCAAGGGATGTGTATTATATCCTTTGAAAATTAGAGCTTTTTCTTGGCCCCACATTGACTGGCCATCCTCAACCCAGTTTGAAGTCAAGCTGAAAACAGATTGTCCTGTGGTTAATAGCAGACTTAAGTACTTCTGATCTTTGGAATGGACTCATGATAGTCTTAAAATTGTCAACCATCTAATATTTCATCTAGTCCATGGATACTGCATGGTATCCAAAGACTACTACTTTTCTCTTACGCAGGGCATTCCAATGGAAGAGAGCCTTCTGCATTGTAGACAGTTTTTTCATTGCGTCCCACAAACTGAACGTACAGTTAACAGTCTGTACATTTGAATGTGAACTCAGTTGTTCATGGAGTATTGATAGAAGTAGAGAAAAATATGAAACTTTCAGATCATTATGTTTCCTTTTATGTTTTCATTTTCCCTTAAAAAAAAAAAAATCATTGCTGGGGGAAAATGTGCTTCTGTTAAAGGGATGAAGCTATTTGAACCCTCCAGGGTTTCTGTAATCTAACATGGGCTTATGTGAGGCTTATTAAAGGATAGTCTTTAATAAACTAGTTTAGACACAGTTATTGAAAAGATCAAGTTCTGACTTTTCTGAATTTTTCTTCTTGTTCCTTTTTTTTTTTTTAAATAATATCAGCTGTTTCTTACCAAGTAGTAAACCTAAAATAAGAACTCCCAAGCTTTAACGGCTGCTTAATACCATTCAGTTCTAAATCACTAGCTAGCTTCAAGAACCACTGGACTGTGTGTACATCTAAAGTCAGGGTTCTAGGGCTTTCATTTATAGACCATCACCAAGTTGGGGTTGGTGCCCATTTTCTCAAAAGTGGTGTGTATACTAGTTTGTCTCTACATCCTGTAACCCCTATTAATACAAACTCTACTGAAGTCCAAAAACCTGGTTAATCTACCATGAAGAGATGGTTTAAAATCTATAATTTTCTTTATTTTGGAGAAAGTTTGGAAGCCCTGGAGGAAGGCGTTTCCTGTTTATAAGGATTTTCATGTTTTCCATAGCAGTGACCAATCAGGATTCTTTTTCAGTGGTCTTGGGGGGAAAACCTTGATCTAACCTTTTTTGGTCTTTTCCCTGACATGCTTTTGTCTACTGCAATCAGCTATGTTTCCATGGTGTCAAACAAACAACATGTACATAGGATTGTACACTAGGGGTTTTTGACAAAGGGGATCTTTATTTTTATCAAAGCCTTGGTATGTTTTTTCTTCCCCCATGGGAAAAAGGTCCCCAAGTAAAATTCTCTCATGTCATTTACATAAAGTATTTGTTTTTTATGCTTCTATGCCTACAGTGTCTTTTACTGGAAGGAGGAAGAAACAGTTCTGTATTGACCTTCAGTACATCACTCATTTCATTTATACCCATTATGCTCATGTGAGGACATAGCTAAGGCAAAGGAACCTGCAGGCCCCCATGGGATGGTGAGCATCTTTTGTTAGTGTCCTCACCCCATTCCCTACCTCCACCTCCAGTGTGGAGAAACCTTCCTGAGTCCAATCAGATTTAGGAACCTCCCTGACTTTCCTGGGATGGGAAAGGTGCCCAGGGAGGAAGTGATCATAATGCTGAGCTGTGACTCAGGAAGACAGGCACAGGGGAGAGAAGGAAGTGTCTCCACCAGCTGCTTAAAAAGAGAAAAGCCTGTATGTGGATGACCAAGACTCTTTCCAACCAAATCAAGTCAAGCTGTCCTACTCCCTTTCACATACCCCCTTAGCTAAATTCACTTGGATGACTTACTGTGCCCTTTGACTTCCCCAGCTCATGCACATCCGTGTGTATCACCCTGTGTGTAAAGCCCAACAGGCTCGCTTCTCATGCTTCCTTGAACTTCCGTTCAGACCAGGACCCTTTGCGGCTTTAGCCTGGCTCTAAAACCTCCTCATTATCTCTTACACCCAAAGGATCTTGCTATCCATTCCTTAACTCTTCAGAAGCAGGGAAGGCAGGGGGGTGGGGCGGTCAGAAAATCACTAGTGAGCTAATTCATGCTCAGGGAGTTCAGATGATAAGTCTTTTAGGTTTTCCAGTTTAAGATAGTTTCTGCAAGTTGACTGTCATCTGAAGGCTCACAAGAAGAGCCTGTCCTTTTTCTCTCCCTGTCTTTCTTCCCTCAAACCTCCACCATAATAAAAGCTTCATTACTAAGAACTCTCATAAAATGCGTTTTTGCAGAGAACAGCTCTCCTACTGCCTTGAATGTGAGACAGTTCACCCTGAAAAGCAACAGCTGTTTAGTGACCTGACATTTTTACAGCTGGTGAATTCACACTAAAAGGTAGGCTAGAGGCACTGGTAGGAGTGAGGTCCCCACTAAAGGATTAATGCCCTTAGGAAAGGAGATTCTCTTACACGGTCTGAGGAAATAATGCTTCGAGGGCAATTAGCATTGACTTTCTTCAAAAAACATGCCAAAGGTGACCCTCATCATGGACTTTCCCCCACAAGAATGTGGCAAAGATGAGCCTGATGGATCCTGAAACTACATACAGTCCTTAAAGGACTCCCCTCGGAAGACGGCTCCCAAGGTCCCTTGCGCTGATTTCTGAGCAACACCAGAATCTAAGAACTCACTTCCAGAGTTTGTCTGCTGTCATCAGAAGTGAGCTATAACCCTAGGCAAGTCTCCCAAACACCTTTTTTGGGAAGTTCCAAAACTTGCACTGTAGGATGTTGTCCCCCCTCCTCGGAGGCTCCAAGTCCCCGGAGCTAGGGCTTTGCTGCAGCCAACTCCCTCCCTAAAATTAAACACACTCTCTGCATTGCACCTTTACCAGCCCCAGCCAGAGAAGCCGGTCTCTGCCCTGGCTGTGTGGGACGGAAAGGTGGTAAGGGCAATGCCTTAGGGCAGATTCCAGGTCAGAGGCCAAGAAGTTCACCCGAGGGTTTCCTTTTGTTTTACCAGGTAACTGCTGTAGGAGTCCCACTGGGGCAGCCCAGCACCACTTAATGAGCACTGATTTAGTCCGAAAATCAATATCTGTCCTTAACAGGGCTTTTCCCTGCAGAGGTTGTGGTAACCCAGGATGAGTGTGGTTGGAAGAGGAAGGAAAAATCAAACTGAGTGGATGGGCCCAGCTGGAGTGCTGTGTTCTCATGGAAGCTGCATTTTAAGAGCAACTCTGACAAAAGAAAATGCATCCCAGGGAGGAGGTTTAGAAACAGACTCAGAAGCGGCCACTGACAAGAAACTTGAAGCCTGCAAAACATTACTAAGGCGATTTGACAGCTTGCCTCATATCTGAAGATGAGAAGACTTAGTCTGTCTACACCAGATGGCAGAGCTACAACCAATTGGTGAAAGTCACCAGCAAATTGAGTTTATTTTTTCTTTTCTTTTTTTTTTTTTTTTTTTTAAGTAGTCTTCATGCCCAACATGGAGCCCAATGCAGGGCTTGAACCCACAACCCTGAGATCAAAACTTGAGCTCAGATTAAGAGTCAGATGCTTAGGCTGCCCGGGTGGCTCAGTGGGTTAAGCCTCTGCCTTCAGCTCAGGTCATGATCTCAGGGTCCTGGGATTGAGTTCTGCATCGGGCTCTCTGCCAGGCAGGGAGCCTGCTTCCTCCACTCTCTCTCTCTCTCTCTTTGCTTGCCTCTCTGCCTACTTGTGATCTCTCTCTGTCAAATAAATAAAATCTTTAAAAAAAAAAAAAAAGAGTCAGATGCTTAACTGACTGAGCCACCCAAGTGCCCGCAGAGTTCATCTTGTAGAGAACTTCCAAACTCCTTGAATTGACCTGCATTGGTCAGGCTGCCTCCTAAGATACTGAATTCACCCATCCTTAGAGGCCTTCAAACCTGTAAACTCAGAAGTTTGGGGCTAAGTAACAGGTTAGATCGATGATTTTTATTTTTTAAGCTTTTTACTTGGAAATAATTTCAAGCTTAGGAAAAATTGCAAAAACTAATATAGTGCAAGGAATACCTTATGCCCTTTTTCTCAGGTTTGTTATTGGTAACATTTTGCCCCCTTCGCTTCATCATTTCTCTTGTTCTCCGTTTGTGTGTTTATGTACACACAATGACTTTTTCTGAACCATGTGAGAGCAAGTTGCTTACATCATGGTTTTTAAAATTCCTGAGTATTCCAGCGTGCCTTTCCTAAGAGTGGGGAGTGTGCTTTTACCGAGCAAGCCTCAGTACATTAACTGACTTTGTGAATTTATATGGATACTTTCATCTAACCAACGACCCAAGTTCCAATTTTGTCAGTTGATAGAAAAATGAATATCCTGGAGCCTTTCTCTCCTCCAAAAAAGGATCCAGTTCAAGATCAGGGAGTGCTGTAGCTGTCATATCTCCCAGCTTCTGACATTCTCTGTTCTTGCTGTGCTATGATAGTGACATTTTTTAACAATAGTCCTCTGGGAGGCAGAATGTCCTATGTCCTGATCCCCAGAACCCGTGAACACATCCCCTTACGTGGCCAAGAGGACATTGCACGTGTCCTCTTTGGTAGGTAAGTAAGGGTTTTGACACACATGATCCTGGATCAGCCAGGCAGGCCCAGCGCACTCACTAGTGTCCTTCAAAGAGGGAGGCAGGAGGCTCAGAGACCAAGAAGGAGATGTGAGGACAGAAGCAGAGGTAGGAGTACTGGGATAGCTGGCTTTGAAGATGGAAGGACACATAAGACAGGGAATACAAACCCACCTCCCCTACTCTGTCTTGTCTTGTGTGTGTCTGATGTTCCTTTTTTGTTATGTTGAGGTTTTTCCATCATCTGCTGGAATGCACCGTAGGTCCTATCAGAATCCCAACCAGAGGCACAAAATGTTGCTTCAAAATTGCCTCTTACATAGCATGACAAAAAACGAACCTACTGGAGAGTACAGAATCGACCTCCGCCCTCTTCGGCTTCCTCTCCCCACATCCTTCTCTGTCCCAGACTCAAGATGTAGAACCAAACGCTGTGCTCATAAATTACAAGGATGGATTCATTCTTTCTTTCCTCTGCCTTTGGTTGTTATGGTTACAGTAATCATTTAAAATACACTCTGATTTATTTGTGTCCATTTTCTTTCAGTGTTACTTGGGTTTTGTCTCCTCCTTCTTATTTAATTTTTATTTACTTGGAAATAAAACATGTAGGCTACTAAGAATTTCAAAGCCAGAACTGTATGAAAAGGTATATTCCAAGTGTCACCCTCCTATATCCTTTTACCCGACTCCGTATTTCCACCTTTCCTTGCAGGTATCCAACTTTAGTGTTTTCTGGTTTATCTTTCCATTTTTTCTTTTGTAATGATAAACAGATATATGTGTGTTTACTTGTTTTTCCTTTTTTTTTTTTTTTTTTTTTTTGCACAACCAATAGCATGCCACGTGTGCTTTTTTACAGTGAGTCTTTCACACTTAATACCTGCTGGGATCACCTTCCCTGTCAACTCATAAGATCTTTAACCTCACTCTTTTTTTTACTCTCTTGTGTGCAGGTAATACTGCTTATTCAACCAACCTCCAATATTTCCCAATTATTTATGATGTTGCAGTGAATAACCTTCTGCTTCTTTATTTGTTATTGTTGAAGGTGTATTTCTAGCTTAAATTCCTAGAAGGGGGATTGTTGGGTCAAAGAATAGACATGTAAGTCATTTAGTTCAAGATTGCTACGTTCCCCTCATAGGGATTGCACCATTTTGTATTTCTATCAGCAGTGTGTACGTGTGCCTGACGAATTCAATCCAGTCTCACAGTCTCCACTGTTACCATCCTAGACACAGCACCATCCTCTCCCTTCTGGGTTATGGCAATGGTCTCCTAACCGGTCTCTTTGCTTCAGCCTTTCCCTCACCTCCCTGTCCCCTTGTGGTCTGTTTTCAACTGAACAGCCAAAGGGATGCCTTCCAAATGTATGTAAAATCTTATCACTTTACTTCAACTCTCCAGAGGCTTTCTATCGCACTCAGAGGTCAGTGTGGCTGTTCTCACAATGGCCTCCTACACCCTAAATGATCTGGATGCTGGCCAGCACCATTACCCCTCTGACCCCATTCATCCTCGCTACTTTCCCTCTTCCTCCCTTTGCTCCAGCGGCACTGGCTTCGTCTTCTTCCTTGATCATATACCAAGCAGCGACCAACAGCAGAGCCGCTGCGTTTCTGTTTCCTTTGCCTAAACCACTCCTCGCCTAGATATCACATCACTTTCTCTGTCACCTCCTCCCCACCTTTCTTCCAACATAAACTTCTGGGTGTGAGGCAAACATGATAACCACTACACTACGGAAACCAACATAAACTTCTTGGTAATGACTTCCTTGCCACTCATATTACAGCTTCAACCCACACCCTTCCCAGCACCTATTCCTTTCCTACTCTCTGATCTATTTTCTTCATAAGATATATACATATATATATATTTTCATAGTATATCATTTGTTTAGTATGTCACCTAATCTAATCCAACCAAGTTGAATTAAAGCTCCATAAAATCAGAGAAATTTGTTGTGTTTCCTGAAGGTTTGCAGCAGTAGGAATGAGGTCTAACAGACTGGAGGATGTCAATAAAGGATCACTCTCTTTCTCTGAGAGATTGAATATACGACCAGAGATGATGTGAGTAATACAATTGATGAAACTGATCAATAGACATATTTTAAACAAAGATACAGTTGAATGATAGACCCCTTTTCAAGTGTTTATGGTAATGTTTCTTAACAGTAGCTGTTATATTTTATGCTAAATTAAATTCTTTATTTTGAGGGTTGTTTTGTGTATTGTAGGATATTAAGCAGCAGCCCTGTCCTCTACCCATTAACACACCTCCTCGAGTTATAACCAAAAATTTCTCTAGACCTTGTCAGATGTGACCCTGGGGAGTGAAACTGTCCCTCTTTGGGACCCACTGACCTATGGTTACATTCCCATAAATGAACCACACACACAAAAAAAGAAAAGAATTTAACATTAAAGGTTTAAGCAAAAAACATCATAATCATTTGAGAGGAACATCTTCCAAAAAATACTGGGTCACAGTGAACCCAAATGACATCTGAGATCTATTTATAATAGGGTTGCCAGATAAAAATACAGGACACCCAGTTAACTTGTAATATCAGATAATCCTTTTTTTTTTTTAGAATAAGTACATTCTGTACAATATTTGGGACATACACTAAAAAATTTATTGTTTGTCTGAAATTAAAATTTAACTGGAGATCTTATATTTTTATTTGCTAAATCTGTCAAATCTTATTTATAAAATTATGAATATAACATCATTACATATAAAAATAGAGCCACTACCCACAGAGTATAGCACAAACTGTACACAAAGGCAAAGGCAAGTTTGTGAGTGCCTTCATTTCTTAAAAAGAGAAATGACTAAAAATGAACTTACAAATGAGAAAACAACCAAAATAAAACAAAGGGGGGAAAAAAACAAGTACAGGACTATCTCACAGCTAAGTTAGATTGAAGGCAGAATCTTGCCTGTTCTAGCCTTCCAACAGGACAGTAATACTCTCAGCCTGGTGACTCCTGAACAGGGCTGGATACTTTCTTTTTTCCTTTTCTTTCTATCTTTCTTTCTTTTTTTTTTTTTAAAGATGTTATTTATTTATTCGACACAGAGAGAGAGAGAGATTACAAGCAGGCAGAGTAGCAGGCAGGGCGGGTGCTGCGGTGGGTGGGGGGAAGCAGGCTCCCTGCTGAGCAGAGAGCCTGATGTGGGACTCGATCCCAGGACCCTGGGATCATGACCTGAGCCAAAGGCAGAAGCTTTAACCACTGAGCCACCCAGGCGCCCCTATTGCTGTCTTTTTCCTTTAAACATATTACTTCATCTTTTCTTCATTATATAATGTCCATCCGATTTTGTTTATAGCTCCCTGACCTTTTGGCTGGAGGAAGCTCTTTAGTCACAAGTATAGATATTATTGTTTAAGCTGGTGACTTCGAAAGGGAATGACTTCATGCCCCTTTAGATGATTTGGTTAACTGAGCCCTAGAGGATCTTCCTGTCCCTCTTATACATGATTCCCTAGCATCTTTACAGATGAGTCCGGTATTTTCCAGGCATTTGCCTCACCCATCCTTTCAGACATTTACAGGGAGGTGGTATTGCCCCTCGAAAGGCATGAGAGCCCAAGAGACATGAACCTGTGAGTGACTGGACTCCCTGAAGGAAGTGATTCTATCAAGCAATTTTGAGAACCAGAATGGAAACAAAGAAGTAAGGCCTATTGTGCACAGTTGGCTATCACGATATTGTCATTTCCTGACCAATGTTGTTCTTATCAGCAGTGGCTCTGTTGCTGAATTTCAATTGGAAAGAGCATTACAAGGGGGAAAAAAAAAGCCCAATCTTTATGTAATATTTCCTAGGTAGTAAACACAGGATTTCCTGCATCCAAAATGACTTCAACAAGTTGCCTGTTCCTTCGAACAGGACCTGGTGACAAATGTGGACGCTGTTTCGCCAAGCAGAGATAAGCTCGCTGATTGAAATCTCCCCCAGCTGAGCAAGGGGTTTTGCCAAGTGTGCATCCGGGTTCACAGAGCTGTCCAGCCCCAGCAGGCCTGTGAGCCACAAAAATGAGTGCGTGTGTCACACAGCTTTCTACTCAGTCTTAGTACTCCGTGTGTTCGTGTGTCTCCCCAGGCAGAGTCTCGAAGTACTGAATCACCCTTTTCTTCTGAGAGAACCAGTGGATGGCGTGGTGAGGAATCAAAAGGTAAACAAATGCTTTGAGTTCATTGGTTTTAGAAATAATAAGATGGGGGAATTCTGGAGAATTGGCATGGAGTTTTCTGAACAACTGGCACTTGCAGCTCCCAACCCCCAGAGGAAGGAAGTGTGTTCCGTCAATGGAAGGGCAAGAATCTTTCCCTCTCAGACATAACTCTGGTCACACCAGCATAATTTGTCAATCTGCTTTAGAAGCAGTTCCTTTCCCCATTTCCCATTCCTAATAAGGTGCTTATGATGAACTAAGTGAGTGGAATTCTCTTCCCCAGACTTCAGTACCTCTTTGTTTTAAAATCCTTCAGTGAGTTGCTTCCGGAAGCCTGGGTTTCATAATTCCCAGGAGACACTGTTGGCCTAAAATCATCTGTACTTGAGTCATCACGATGATGAAACCAAGAGTCATAGCAACCCCGCCCTTTTGCCAAAGGGCGGAGGATGTACAGATTTTGATTACATCACAATCCTACAGAAATATGGACTCCGTGCCATTTTGAGGGAGTCACTAGGCAGGAAACTGTTTCAGGAAAAGGCAGGGTAAATCTCTGAAGTGAGCATGTGTCATATTCTTCCTGCAGCATAGTCCCAGCTGCTGGCAAATGCAAATACCAGCTGTGTACCTCGGCACAACCCCTGTGACATGTCTTTGTGTTCGCAGAACACACATCGGCCCCTTCGGGGAGTTACCACCATTCACTTTCTTAGTCCCCTGGCTTGGTTGTTAAGAAGCTGAGAATATCTATTTGTTCATTCTGTCTCCAGGCTCTAATGAATTTATGAAAATGAACTTAATAAAATGTGACTATAAATATTCATGATTAATGTTTGAGATAAAATGCCCTTTTCGGGTAATAACAATAACTACCGTTTATGAAGGCAGGGCACTGTAAAAAGCATTTCCCAGAAAACAACCCAATAAAAACCCAATGACTCCCATTTTACAGATAAGGAAACTGAGGCTTGGGAAGATTAAGAAATGTACACTGTCACAGAGTTTCAAGCAAAATTGGACCAAAGAAATCTGAGCCCTTAACACATATTCAATAAACAAGCAATTGCAAAAGACATTGCTCTTATCCCCCCAATTTTGTTTTTACTTCTGTATCAGTGCTGCTCTTTTCTGAGATTAAAATTTAAAATTTGAACAAAGCCTACAGCTAACTCACTGAAGTCACTTTGGATTGCTCTTGCAAGTGGAAATTTTCTTTTTCTTTTTTGGTAGGGGAAAGATGGGTCAAATTTTTTCCCATCTTTATCACTATCTTAGTACAGATTTTTAATTTTAAGAAACATTTTCTTTTTTTTATTATTTATTGAGATCTATTTGACATAAAATATTATGTAAGTTTCAGGTATATAATGTAACAATCCAATGTTCGTATGCATTGCAAAATGACCACCACAATAAGTCTAGTCAACACCCACCACAAACATAGTTACAGAAACTTTTACTTGTGATAAGAGCAAGTGGGAAGAGTAATAATAACAGAAGTCCTAGAATCCTGGGTCCTGTGGTTTGGAAGGGACCTCAAAGGACCATACTGGACACACATTTTAGTTTCCTGTGATCAACTCCCCCCTCCTTCTGCTAACCATCCTCTCCTACCTCAAGATGTCCCCATGCCTCTAGATCAAGGGATGGACATGTGACCCAACCAAGGCGACCAGAGCTGAGGAGCACAAGGTCTGGTTCCAGCGACAATCCTTGAAGAGGCTGCCCTTTCGTTCTGGCTACCCACAACTCCAGAGCTCTCCTAGTTCCAGGCTTTTCTGAACCTTAGTTCATTTGCTCCCCCAGCAGTCTGAAAACTGGCCCATGTCAGAGTCTGTTGCTTGGCATTGAAGAATCCTGACGGATGGAAGTGTCTGATCCGTTGTGGTCAAGGGACTGAGGGGCCAGGCCAGTAAGGCACCAGGCTTCTACTTCTGCTTAGGACTCTGTTTGAACCAAGGGTTTTATCACTCAAACTGGAATCATCACGCATCTAGTCTGAACACCCTCAGTCCTCAGCAGCTCAAACTGACCATCTAGCTCAGAGCCTTTCATTTGGGCCTTTATATTCCTTTTGGAAATGAATTAAAATGTGAGGACAGGGTGGCGCTTTAGGAACCTATTTCTGTATTGGTTTATTTGGATCCTTTATTTGGATCCTGTCCCCGTTTGTACCCAACCGACACAGACGTGGAAACCACCGCCATCCCAACTCACCTCCTGCAGACAAGGTTTTCAAACTTGGTTCCAGCTCACATCTGAACTTCCTTTTAAACAGCGTATCATCGTCCTAAAATTGCAAATGTGCAGCAGCACATCTGTGTACATACTCAGCATGGGCACTGTTCATTATCTCCTCCTTGCTGGCCAAAAGAGATTGGTTCAAGCGTTTATTCTTTAGAGTTGTTCAATTTGAAATGTATAGAATTTTAAGGGACCGTTCCAGATTCGAAACTAAATCTAAGGAAGTTGAACAGAAGGTTTAAGCTATATCCCTCATTCCTCATGCAATTGCTCCCCCAAAGCGGTGGGTATCCACAGCTCTTCGGAAAGCACAAGGAGGCTTAAATCTGATTTGTAGTCGTTTGTGGGTTTTTTTTTTAAGATTTTTATTTATTTATTTGACAGACACAGATCACAAGCAGGCAGAGAGAGGAGGAAAGCAGGGTCCCTGCTGAGCAGAGACACCCCCCACCGATCCCCGATGCGGGGCTCCATCCCAGGACCCTGGGATCATGACCTGAGCAGAAGGCAGAGGCTTTAACCCACTGAGCCACCCAGGTGCCCCTATAGTTGTTTTTAAGTTGAGATTGGGTGTAATCTTCTATTTGATAGTGGATATCTGTCTTTTTGCCTCAAAATGAGGTTTATCTTTTTTCTTCTTCCTATTTTGATAAATGAGCCAAAGTCATTGTGAAAAATTGAAGGACCTCTAAATTGTTACATCAGGGTTGGGGTGGTTTTCCAAACTCTAGTTGGAACCCTGTGGTGTGGAAGTTGTAACGGACAGTTGCCTGTATAGGAACAAATTGAATCCTTAAAGTTCAGATGGGAATTAGTCATTTAAAACTTGAAACATATTTTCTACTGGAAATCACGTTTAAGTGATAGCCATGTTCTCATGTTTAGCCTACAAAGGGCTTTCAGACTGTTCAGTAGTCCTGATATTATAGTAAATAGTACTAGTTTATACGGAAAGTACGGGAACAATATTACTGTTTGCCCTTCTTTGCCCTTCCCCCTAACTTCCCAGTGTTCTTTGCTTCCCTAGGTCTCCCCTGGGGTTCTCTCTCCAGCTTGTATGGCCCCCCTCCCCCCAGATGCTTTTACCTGCTGGTCCCCTGCAAAACTATATTGGGGGATTACTAAAATGAAGTTATTAAGCCCCATCTCTTACATAGAAATTTCTAGAAGTGGGGTCAAGGAATCTGCATTTTAGTCAGCTCCCCAGATGATCCTTCTGCATGCTGAGGCTTGAGAGCCACTGCCCTACGTGTTTCAGTTCCAAATTCCCAACTTCCACCTGACCACGAAGCCAAATTTCTATTCACTCAAGCTGGCTGATCTCCACTGGAATGAAGATGAAGGCAATAAATTAATGTGAATTTGCTGAAGATTTAGGTTACATCGTCCTCAGGGTTCCTGCTCTTTTCTCTGCCCGTGGAGGCTCCCAACATAAAGATAATTAACTTTTCTGCAGATAGAAATTGAGAGATTTGTGGGGAGAAAATTAGAATTATTCTATAGAGAGACTTTCATCTTCAAAAAAAAAAAAAAAAGGTTAAAGCACTTTTTAACCTGGTAGGTATTTTGTGACAGCAGAATATTTAATGACTACCTCACATTTTAATTTTATGAATTTGAGAAGTTCCCTACCTGTTAAATATTTATCAGTATTATAAACAAGGCTCTGATGACTAATGTTCTTCAATATAAGCCTTTGCCAGCATCTCTCATTTTCCCTTGGGGTTCATTTCTGGAAATAGAAGTCATAGTCTCTCACTGCAGCCTGCCAGAATTCCATCTGAGACAGGTTGCAGCAGTTTGCACGATGAGCATCTCAGTGTGAGTGTTCCCTTCTACTAACCACACCGTCATCACCACTGTGTAACATCTGGATTAGAAAACTTTTTTTTTTTTTTAGTTAGGGGTGATCCAAGCTGTGACTTCAAAGAACAAAGGGACAGGGAGGAGAGAGAAATTAGAGCTGTGGGCAGAGCCCTGGAGAGGGTGAATCAGAGCTGGGTGCATGGTGCCTGGACTTGATGACCTCCGTCCATCTCGGTCTCGCCCAGGGGAAGGCTGCGTGGATCATGGGACTGCAGTCCAGGCAGAACCACACACCTAGCAGTGCCTCTCCTCCATTTCCAGGCA